>NW_027105652.1:588022-612139 GCF_000696795.3 Halyomorpha halys | reverse complement strand
TATGTAAAATGAATATTTTGTAATTTTAAGTTAAAAATTTAAATATCTGAACATCATATAATTAGGATTTTTGTTGATACTTAAACGATGCAGTCTATATAAAACAAGCGCTAATTGTCATTCACTTGTAATTAATCATATACACCAACAATACTAACTTATTTTATAACTTATAAAATCAGACTTATAAAACTTATTTTATGTACATGATGTGGATTAAGTTTTTAAGGACTTAAAAACTAATTAACAATTATATTTAAACATAAAAAATGAGTCTCCTCAAAAGTTGAGTTTTAACATTTAAGCATACATAGAATCCAAAAATCAAATAAAAAAAAAACTGTTAACTTTTCTCCTATAATACTGGGCTGATTTACCTACTGTTTGGTACTTAAGTCACTGGTCACCCCACAATAATTCTCAGCACTAGTCATTTCATTAAAAAATAATGCTAATTAAAATATTCTTTTAATCTTGATCATTTATGAAGATATTGATAAATAAGTTTTTTAGGATCACTATCATTAAAACCTAATGGTAGTTAAAGATAATTGATAGAATTCAAAAATAACGATAATCGGCTTTGTGGATGCTGTTAGTGTGTTGTATGTTCCCCTCAGCTCAAATTCTAGGTATACTGAATGTATTTCTCAATCAGATGTTCAAAAGAATCAGAATTATGTTTGAATCAATACCAAATGATTTCTGCTGTAAAATATACCATTGATTTCTTTCCCTTCACAACAAAATAACCAACTAACCCTTCACAACAAAATAACCAACTAACCCTTCACAACCAAATATATATATGATCTTCACTGGTTCTACAGGATCAGAGGAAGTAGTTGGTCCACAGTCTTCCTCTTTCATGTTCTGTGATTAGAGTACATACTCCTCTAGTACGCTTCCTTTTTAATTATGGTACTTTGAAAAGATAACAACAAAGAAACTATGAGGACAAAAAGGCCATATTAATGTCAGGGCAGGCCAGCCAGGAATCAGCAATTTTGAACAATGAGATAATCTCCAAAACTCATTAGTGCCAAGCTTACACCTGGGAAGATTGAATAAACACAGGCATCATATAATTGTCAAACTTGGAATGTCATCACTATCAGTTAGGTTTTACCCTGAAATAATCTGACAGGGCATAAATACCAAATTATCTGAAAAGCTCCTTTAAAAACCTTTAATTTTTATTATTTGAAATTATAAAATTAGATAGCATGAATGTAATGTTTTTGTTTTCCTATAGTTGTGAAAATACATATTTAATTTCAAATCAGTGGCTTAGAGCAACAAGAATCAAGGTCTAAATTCTAAATTCTGATGAATAAATCTGAAAACTGTAACTAAAGATTTTAAAAACAAAAATAGACATCACTGGTCCAGAAGAACAATGACACAACTGTGAACTTTGTGTTTGCAGGCTCATAAAAGCATTTCTGAATGATTTTTAGTTGACATAATAGTACTAAAAAATTAGCAAAGGAAGGAATTTTTCAAGTTCAAAAGTATAAATTTTTGAGTGCACGAACACAATTAAGTTAATTTCACAGATGCATCATTGTTCTTCTAGAGCAGCGATATGTTGAGGAATATAAAAAGACAATGGTCATCCCCTTTTACTTGGTTTGTTTTGCATGGAAAACTTTCATATTTGGCACACAGCTCTTTTAAGAAATCCTTTAGAAGTGGACATTGGTTGTTGTTGCTCCAAACAGAAAATATATAATATGGGGTAGTACTACTGTCCAGCACCAAATTTTATAAATCAATAAAAAGAGGTTGCGGATTCTAAGTATAAAACAGTGGTTTCAACCCCCCTTTTGGTACTTGTAGGAAAATGGTGAAACCCTTTTGGTAGAAGTAGGTGAATAGCAAAACCCCCAACACTATCATTTGATACAGAGTGTCAAATACTGTCTTTTCACGATACGCAAAGAAAGGTGGTAAGGTTAGGTGCTAAACTGTAGTGAGTCAAAATGGATTGACCCATTCTTGTTATTTTGTGGAACCTCTGCAAGATGCACGCAGTACCCTGGTTGGAAACCACAAGTTAAGACCTTTGTGGACTAACAAAAACATTACGGACAATGACAGCTTTCCAGAAGTAAGAAACCTCTGCCTTGAAAAACAAGGAAGGATTTTCAATAAATTTAATGGAAAATACTTTCATATGACCTCTTAAATCAAACCAGTGTCTTATGTTGAAAAGTAAATGAATGGTAGATATATAAGTATAACTTGAGCGATTAATACTGAATAATGATTACTCTTTCATCAAAAATGTTTTACCAACTTCTGATAAATTGTATTTAATAGAATAGAGTAACAGAAAAAGAACAAATTACATCAAAATTATATTTTAAATTAAAGAGTTAATCACAATAACTATAAATATCGAAAAGCCAACCTAAAATGTAAAATTATTGTAACAATGAGAATGTAAGAATAAGTTTTCAAAAAAATACTTACTTGATTTCCTTTTGAATCTAGGAGGTGTACTGTGGTGAAATTTATGAATCTGTTCAGCAACAGATAAGAATTTTGATTGATTCTTCATACCAAGAGACCCATTCGTCTTCATTGACATTCTCTGTAGTCTCGTAACAGGTCCATTACTCTTCAGTCTGGATATAACATGACAATTAAAAATATATATATATTGAACAAAAACAATTTAAAATAATAATAAAATACTAACTCAGGATCTAAATTTTCATCATTTTCATTTGAGGACATTCCATTCTTTGTTTTCACTTTAACTTGCGCTGCAACATTTCTTTTACTGCCTGAAACTTCTTCACCAAGAGATTCTACACAAACTTCTTCACCATTACCTTCTACAAAATTTTCCTCTTCAGCTTTTTCTAAATCATTTTCCTCTTTAATTTCTTCTCGAACAATTTCCTCATTAGTTTCTTGAACATCTATTTTGGGAGGAGATTCAGTAGCATCTACAGTAGTAAAAGATGTTAACTCAAAAGATAAAAACAAAGCATTTGTAATATAAAGGATTAAACTAAACTCTTACCAAAGAAAGTATCAGCGCCATCATCTAATTTAACTTCTGATAAAGACTCAATAAACTGAGGCGCTTGGAAATTAAAGACATCAGTTTGGGCCATATTTTTATTGGAAGTACTCGCGAAGAACGAAAATTAAAACAGTGAGAAACAACACTAACAAAATCCAAGCATACACAACACGCAACGGACAAATCCCGCTAGATTTGAATTAAACCGACTCTGACGTCAAAAATGCAAGGCCTTTTCAATAACAACTTCATTCATCATAATACCAAAGGGACCCCTATACGGTCAGTCGGAATGACAGTTTAACCAAAATGAACATTCAGATTGATCGTGTAAGGGTAATTCTTATTTCGAATAGAAGCATTGGCCAAGATGCTCACGGTTCCATATCTCATTTATCAGAGCATCAAAGGGACTGATGGTGTAAGGGTCTTCGTTATTCAAATCAATCATATTAGTCTGGCTATTGAATTAAGACTGTTGTTCCGACTGATCGTACTGTGGTCCCTTTAATAATATCAATAAATTCATTCAATAAAAATTAACAATGCTATAAATAAATAAAATATATTAGTTATAATATGTAAATCTTTTTTTAATACTGGTTTCGGTTTTTTATTCTTATAAATGATACTTAGGTAATTTTTATTGTGGCATATTGGGGTGGAAAGTGTATAGGAACATAGATATCATTATTGTTTAATATATGATTAAAAGTAAAATAAATGTTATATATAATAAATTTATATGTAAATATTATAGTAAATAATGCATTGATCTACGAAAGAGTAACGTGAGCAGGCAAAGTAAAACTATACTATCACCGCTATCTATGATTTGTTATTCACATTACCAATAATACTCCAATAGCAAGTTAAATTAGTATAATTTATACACCTTCTTCCATTAGCAGGGAATAAAATTTTAAAATACTTATTTTATTTAAACAAAGAGCCTCAAATAAATATTTAAGTTGGAAATGTTTTGAGGAAATTAAATAGAAGCCCTACTTCTTATTTTAGCAATAACAGATGCTTTTTTTTTAAATGTTATATACATTCATCTATCGGTTTTGTTTATGAATTTCTTTATAACATAATGAAAGACAAATTTCTTAGTAAATGCCATTTACTTTTATCGCCTTAAATACATTTTTAGAACTTCATTTAAATATTTATTTTGTATATATGTTTACATTTATACATTTGAACAATAAATAAAGTATTAATCATCACTTAAAATAAAAGGATATGATTAAATGAATAAAAAGTAAATTATTCAGATCATGGATAAGAAATATTTTGAATTACATCCTCATTATTTCTAGCTTCTTATTTATTTCCTTTTTTAAAAAAAAAAAAAAAACTATTTAGTCTGTAAATTATACTTTTTCTGCAAATTTCTATAGGGTACATAACTACTTAGATCTCAAGGTATGGTGTTTGTCTTATTGTTTTCTCTCTCCTTCCAAGTTGAATAAGGCTTGAAAGTTTACCCTTGGTCCCTTTTCTCCAATTCTCACTAGCCATATATCTAATTCTTGTCAGAGCAGCCTCTTACTCAACCAATCCTTGTAGTGTAATCCATATACATCTATGTCGGTCGGCCTTGCGGGTACTTTACTTCTGGTCTGCTATTAATCAACATTTTTTCATCGTCTATTCAACCCAGAAAGCCAAACCATTTCAATTAGCACTCCTCCACTCCCTCTTTAACTGGCGAACCCCAATATTCTCCTGTGTACTTTCTTTTCGAATAGGTCCCTTCGGGATTTCCCCTAAATCTCAGGAATCTCATCTCCCATGCCCTCACTTTACTCACATGACAATCTAGGACTGCTCAACTCTCCGTATAGAGTTAAAATGATATGAATCCTATTTCAAATAGAATGAGCTTTGTGTAGTTGCTATTTCTTTCATTTCTATAACTATGAAGTGTATTTTATACTATAAACCAACATAGCTAAATACTGCTCCCACGTACTCGTTAGAATCCACTAATTCATCAAGTATCCCACTTCACATTAACGCTCCCACCTCATCATTCCATCAAACAAGCAGAGCTTTACTTTTCTCAGCATTAATATTTATACCTCTCTACTGAAGCTCCTCATCCCATTCATTTAGTACTACCTGGGCCCTGTTTCATAATGAAAGCTAATAGTATTAATTCATAGTACAAGTGTAGAAACTAGTGTGGTAATAATACTAATACTTATTTTTGTCATTATAGGGATGACTATTAGTTATATTATAGGAATTAAAAAATACTAAAGTACAAGTTACTATTGTAGAAGTCTGTGTAATTGAATTAAGATAAATCTACAATACTAATAGTATTAGTTTGTACTTTATTATGAAACAGAGCCCTGTAGGGTGTCCGTTTTTAATACTACATAATAAAACAGACAACAGATTCCAATATCCTACCATTGCTTCCATATTTCATCCATGAATATGATAAACAAGAGTAAAATGAGGCTGTCTCCCTATTTAACACCGATATGAATACTAAATGGTTTTGATTTTCATCCAAGCATCACAGTACCTTTTAGGTCCTAGTATACTGACTTTATTACAATTATAAAGTTATTAGGTATTCTTTTAGTCACAACAGCCTTAATATTTTGAAAATTAGAAATTATTGAGAAATTTGTGCTTTAATTAAGAAATTCAAGCGAAGCTCAACAACTTTTAAGCCAACTGAGACTGAAGTTAGTCCATGAATAACTGGACAATACCGAATTATTAGACAGAGTAGTGACCGTTCTGCAAGGACCTAAAGTGAATAACATTAGAACTTGCCTGCCTCTACAGCAGTAGTTCCCAATTTTTTTTTCCACGGCACCCTTCTTGGGTTGAAAGAATTTCATGGCACCAAATAAAAAAAAAGAAGTCTGCATTATAAATTATTTTTAGAGCAGTTGAATATATAGGAAAAGAAGAAAAAACAGTGAAAATTGTACACTGTATACTTAATATTTTGACAAAGTGACATCCATTTGCAAACCCCTAGCATATGCTTGAGTTACCGCGGGGTGTCAACACCCACTTTGGGAACCTACACAACCGTAGGCAAACACTTTACAGAGTGCAGTTTATAAAGTAAATATCCTTACTTCTAACCATCAAATTTATTAGAAAAATTATGCTAATGGGAAATTTATATAATTTTTGAAACTAAATATTCATCTTGTCAAATTCCTGTATATGTATTTTTAACTAAATCTTATGGAACTGAAATTGATATGAGGTTGACATAACATGTTTCATTATGTTAAAAACAAAACTGAAGCTTTAATTTTACCTCTTAACAAACTTTCAACAATTGAAACTAAATACTTACATGCATTTATTTAGAGAGTTAATGAATTGAAGTTAATTATGACAAATACATTTTTTTTTCTTTTTTATTATCACTTTGCTGTTTCTTTACGTTTAAAAAAAATTCAAAATTAATTAGTTTTTGATTATTTAAAAAATTAATCCACTCCAACAAATTTTATAAGCTCGTATTGTTGGTGTATATCATCAATTACTATACATGACAATCGTTGCTTGTTTTACATAAATTTCACAGTTTGATATCTTTAAAAAAATTACCTCTTATCCAATATTCATGTATTTAAATTTGTAACTTAAAACTACAAAATATTAATTTAATATACAAATGTTATATGTCAACACAATGAATTAACATGCTAATTAATATGTTTAATAACCATACATTACAAAGGAATTAATTATTTATAAATTGTAAATAATTCTTAATTCAGACTTGTGAAATAAATTATAACTTTTTACATAAAAAACAAACACATTTTCTTTTATCATCGAAATAATAATTGTTTCTCCATATTATTGATATTAATTAACTAATTTTGTATTTTTCACAATACCCACATTTATTATTCAATTTCCAATTCTCTGCTCTGTTCATGTCAACAGTTAACATTTTTTTTATTTGTTTTTATAATAGACCCAAAATATCACTATAATATAATCTCTGTATATTAAATTACTAAAGGAATTTGTCTTAGATATTATTATAGAACAAAAATTTTCAATTTCCAATTAGTGGTCCGAAGATCTGTATCATCAATGGAGTGTGAAAATGAATTAACAGAAGAAAAATAGAACAAATAAGCAACAATAGAAGCATTCAAAACTGTGTAAAAAGCTTGAGATTAATTTCTAGCTTTCTTGAAGAAAGTTTTGAACTCTCTAAATAAAAGAGAAAATTTTTAATGAGATACTTTTTTTCCTCAACACAAAAAAGAAATTAGAAGGTACTCGGCCCAAAAATAAGAAAAAAACACAGTATTCTTTTTATTTTTATATATATTCACTCTACATAAGAATATTACTAGCATATTTCTTAGTTAAATATATACAATTTTGATTTCAAGAAATAATTTTTAAATACTATCTAGAATATATAAATATATACTAATAAATAATTTAAAAATAAAATTATACATGCACATATCATTAGTCTTTACTCATTATTTTGTTTTTTCATTCTACAAAAAGTTCCTAAAGCGTTAACTGTAAATGAAGGGCAAAAGGGGAAAATTATCATAGTAATATTTTATACTATTTATTTTATTTAATAAAATAGGATAACTTACTTTTATCTCTTCCAAAGTATTGAATATTAGTTTCTTTTACTACCAAGGACTCTCTCATTTTATAAAATGAGTGAATAATTGTATGAATAATTTTCAATAAACCTCAACAAATAACACTGATAGTTCAAATTTAATAACAAAAATAATTGTAAACAATTTTTTTTTTACCACAACCCTGTTCTTGGAATCACAGCTAGATGTCAGTGCTACAGCAACGAGATTCCTGCGCAATAATCACACATCCTTTGTGAGTGAACAGGTGACATGAGTGGTAGTGACAACTCTTTGTTGCTGTTTTATGCATAGTGATTTGTGACAATGGAAAAACTGAGATTGAAGCAGTGATTAAGTACTTTGTAAATAAAGGTATGAAAGCAAAGGAAATTCATGCCGACTTTCAAAACACACTGGGGGACTTTGCCCCTTCATAGTCAACTGTTGCCAAGTGGAGCAGCTGTTGGTTGGGAGAGCTTAGATGATGATCCGCGTAGTGGATAGCCAAAAAGTGCTACGACCCCAGAATTTATCACAAAAGTCCCCACCAACCAAGAAAGCAAAGGCAGTACGTTTGGCTGGAAAGGTCATGGCCTCAGTTTTCTGGGATGCAAAAGGCATTCTGCTGATAGATTTTCTTCCTACCGATCAAACAATTACGGGGCAATATTACGCAAACCTCCTAGATCAACTAAAGGAAAAGATACGCCAAAAAAAAAATCTGGTTTGGCAAGGAAAAAAAGTCATCTTTCATCAGGACAAGTGCTATTGCCATGGCAAAACTTCATGAACTGAGATACAAATCGTTGCCACATCCACCTTATTCACCTGATTTGGCATCATAAGACTTTCAACTCTTCTCCAAGCTGAAAATTTTCCAAGGTGGACGGAGATTTCCTACAACGGAAGAACTGACAGCCGAATTGGAGAAGTATTTTGCAGGCCTGGAAAAATCTCATTTTCGAGATGGGATCAAGGCATTAGAACATCGCTAGACCAAATGCATTAGTCTACAGGGAGACTATGTTGAAAAATAAAAGCAGTTTCATAGATATAAGACACATTCTTAAGGTAACCACTTTCTAGTAAATTCTGAGAACTTTTCAAACCACGTGGTCAATTATCTACATATATAATTAAAAACAAAATAATGTTCACTGATCGTTTTCCCCCTGTACTCTTCATTTCTTTTTTAACATTATACACTAAAAACAATTACATATACATAAAATAATGAATAATATACATATATCATACTATGTATATACACCATTGCTAAGGCTATTCAAGTTAAGCAAAACTCAGCTAGCTAACCACTTGGATGGATGTCCAAGCTAATGCTGATAGTTAACCACTTGGATGGATGTCCAAGCTAATGCTGATAAAGGATTAGCTATCAGTACCAAGCAGCCCTCCAAGAGTAGATGAGGGCCATCAGCTTACTGAAGGGAACTCAGGCCAAGTGCAAGGCTGATAACCCAATATTGAAGGAACTCTATACCAGGCTGAATTAGAGTTGTTGTTTGACAACTGGAGATGGTAATGAGTTATAAGCTTAGGAAGCTATTAAAAAATAAAATAAAGGTGATAAAGGTGGTAAATTAATAATCTAAAAAGAAAACAAAAATCTGGGAATGTACAAGTTCAATATAAAAAGGTTCACCACACTTTAGTAAAACAAATAAATAAGTAGATAGGAACCTAACATTTTCATACAAGCATATTTAACATGACATTTTAGTAGAACAGAGAATATTTCTTTAAAACTTAAACCCAATAATCACAGTAATTCAATAATTTAGTATGACTAGAAAATTAAAATGGCACCTAACAATTTTCTAATGAAATAAAATAAAAAGTTTAACATGATATGTAATAGTAACTCTGTAACTATACTCATAAGTCATAAACAATAGTGTCTATGACTATTGTTTGAGCCGTTGAGAGCATAAGTGCTGTAAGTCATTCTGTTTTCATCACAATTCAATTTTATCAAAAAATAACTAATTAATTGAATGTTCTTAAATTACTGGATATTCGTGTGACTAGCTAGTTTCAACTGAGAAAGCTGTTAATTCTTATCACAATCTTTACAGAATTTCCCGTATAGTGTTGAATATCTAAAACTCAAGTTTTAACTTGCACCACTTTTCCATTCAATGGCTCATTTGGTTCGTTACTGAGTAATAGTATTAGAACCTGACTAATAAATACAGTTAATACCCAACTAAACTATTTGACTAAACAAACTTTAGAGGTAAAAAAAATCTCACTAATATGACATATAGAACGAGCTGTAGCTAAAGCTTCAAGTATAATATCAGCTGCTTTTTCAGCAATCATTAACACAGCAGAATTGATATTTCCACTTGTAAGAGAAGGCATGACAGATGCATCAGCAACATATAGTTGATTGGTATTATAAACCCTATAAATCAAAAAGAATAAACTAGAATACTTAAATACTTTAACTCATGATATAACCAAATTAACTACAATACCTTAGATGAGGGCTGACAACGGATCCGATTGCAGCAGTGCAACACGGATGATAAGCAGTCAATGTAAGGTGCCTTAAATAACACTCCCAATATCCATCAGTTCCAAACTGCAAGTGCTCACAGCCAGGCATTGAATGGCTATTAAGACTTGCACCAGGCATTGCTGCGACCAATTTTTCGACAAGCCGTATTCCTGTAAAAAAATCCTAATAAATTCCAAAATTAAACAGCAGCAAAGTTCAATGTTCTATTATCTTCCTTAAAATCCAATATTAGCCTTCATAATTGACAAACATAGAAACTATGATAACGATACATTTAATACTTTATGAAGAAAAGATATTCGGGGTGTGGTCAGTAGTGATGAAGACCAATAGGTGATACAACCTTTAATATGTCGACATTTCAGCCTGAAGAAGGCCTGAAATTCAGGTCAAAACATTGGTAAAATATATGAGTATCGCTTATTATTGTTCTTTACTCGTGACCATCTCATTTATCTTATTAATCCACAGTCAACTATTAACATATTATCTTTAATGATATAATATAAACATGTTATCGTTGAGTTCGAGGTAAGAGTGACCAATATTTTTGCGAAAATGAAGTTTTCTGCTACCAATCAAATCTATGCATCCATTGTGATTTCTTATATTTTCTCTACTTCCCTATAACCAAAATGCATAGAGGTTTATCTTTGGTCCGTTATCTCAATAATTTATCATACCTCTCAATCGTGCCAAAGAGCAGTTTCTTACTCTACCAAAGCCTGTTGATGTAATAAGTACATATCTTCCTCAGTCAGCCTCATGGGTGCTTTCCTTCTGCTTTGGTCTCAATTGACCATTTATTCTTTCTTTCTTTCTACTCACTATAATCAAAACTATAATCAGTTGTATTATCAGATCGCAATCAATATCATTGAGACCAAATACATCGTTTTCATTGCGAATTTTATTAATATTTTACAGAATATATAGTCCTGATTTTTACTTAAAAACCTTTCCATATACATTGTTTTCAATGCTTCTCAATGGAAACATAATTCCTAAATCAAACATTGTACAATTTTTACAATACCAATTTCAATAAATTTGAATTATGACTAAAAAAAAAAAAAAAAATACTATTATTATAATCAGAACTCATAATGAAAGTAATCAGGAGAAACAATTACCTCTAATCAAACTTTTAACATCATCTGGATGAGAGAGGTACTGAGGGTCAATGAGAGGTTGATCCTCAGGATTCTTACTTTTTAGTTTCAAAGTTCCCTTACTACGAGGATGAAGTAAAACAGGAAGCAAGGTAACCACTTGCCTACCAGTAAATAAAGAAAAATATTTATTCCAAACCTGAAAAAAATAATATCCATAAAAATAGGTAGTTTACAAATGTTAAGTGTTAAAGTTAAGAGAGTTTGACATATTCCAGTCAATATTCATATTAATATTTCAATAAAATTAACTTTTTTCTATGGAGAGTAAGTTATAAAAAAAAAAAAAACTCTTCATTGTAATAATAATGCAATGATATACATAACTCTTAAAGAATGAAAACAAATTTCATATTAAAGAAAAATGCATTGATACATACTATTTATATAATTTACGCATCTATCTCATATTACAGCAAATTTGTTATAATTTTGTTTATCACCCTTCTTTTTGAACTAAAGTAGATTATTTTTCTATACATCAACACAACAAATATCAGCATAAAATAAAATAATAAAATTACAATGGCAATGAATCATATTTGATAAAGGCTCAATTGATTGTTTTCTATAAGGTTTAGCATATAATTGGTTTTGAAATATTTGAAATTCTGTTTATTAATTTTATCATTTTCAATATTGTTTTAACCCATTTTTAACATTATAACAATCATTATTATTCTTTTTATAGTAATCTCTAATTGTAATTAGTCTATTCATTATTTTATTATACAATTTTTATTAATTCAATATTAATTTTATTATTATTTTCATTATTTTGATACAAACATATCGACACAGAAAAAATGAAGATTCATTGTTCTGAGCTCAGATATTGCAAATAAAATGAAAGATAATAAATTTGAACAAATTAAATTTATTATTAATGTTAAAAATATGGTGAATGTAATTTTTGGTGCTTAATTAAATTCCAGGAGATGGAGGAAAGCACCTGAAAACATTAGATTGGAAAGTAACATGGATGAAATTAATTTATAAAGGAAGAAGTTTCATTCCAAACATTAATGTATATATATATTCCATTTTAAGGGAAATATTTTATTTGATAAAAACGATGAATAACATATAGTTCAACAAATGAATTATGTTCTAAAGACCCCATTGTTTATACTTCTGTACAACTATTAATAATGATGCACAAGTATTAATGTTTTACTGGAAGATTATTGATTGACCGTGTGTAAAGATGAAAGGAATATGGTCCGGGTGCGGTCAAAAAAGAACAAAAAAATAGTAATGGAAGATTATTGATTGACCGTGTGTAAAGATGAAAGGAATATGGTCCGGGTGCGGTCAAAAAAACTCAAATAGTAGAATTATACTATTTGAGTTTTTTTTTTACCGCACCCAGACCATATTCCTTTCATATTAATGTTTTATATAGAAAAATTGTTTATCTAGTCATTGCATCAAGTTCTAATGAAAAACTGAACTACCTCTTGGGAAACACCCATCGCAGGAGCTAAAACTACACCAGCATCAGTTGATAGTCCAGCAGGAAGAGCCATGATCTGTATATCTGGTTGTAGACCACCATCAGTATGAAAGATACCAATAACATCCGTACCAGGGTGTGTCAGAATACCTTAGATAAAAATAAAAAATGTGAAAACACAAGATTAGATAACAATAAAAAAAAGTCACAAAATAACACTGCTGAACTATTTGAAAATAGAAGATCTAAAAACAAAGCACATAAAATATCTAGTTGAATAAAATGAAATATCAATTGTTGAGAATAAAATTGAGAAAGCAAGAATAGTTGTGATGTAATTTTATTAAAATAAATCTTCATGATACTGTGTGCCATTATAACATGGATTTGTATATAACACATACCTAGATCTTATCCAAACCTCTGAATAGTCGCTCCATAAATAAGCTAGATAAATATTTCGATTTTATCCCTAACAGAGCAATCCATCAATGATAGACAATATTTAAGACAGTGATAGTAGATCTCAAGAGAAAAAAAAAATGTTTATGGACTATGGTCCAATTCCAAACAGAAAAACAGAAAATTTAAGTTTTCTGTTTTCTTAACCTGTCAGTGGGAACACCATCTATGAGACGGATATCAAAATTGTTTTTTGTAACTGGAGGCACTATTTTCTTGGAATGAGATTATTTGGCCATATGTAGAAGTGGGAGAATTTTACAGCCAGAAAACGTTTCTGTTTAGATATCATTCAATTTTGAGACATCCAAGCAAGTGGAAGTCAACAGTTATGCTCCCATTAAGGTAGTAGTAATAATAAGGTAATTATTGGCTAGGTTAAAATCCAAAACAGGACACATGTTGGATAATAAGTAAGTACCTCCCTTTTCATTTATTGCTTCTTCATAGGGATGTCAGAATAAGAAACATGCCCCTTACTCATTAGAAGAGGACATTCAAGTGAATAAATAATCCTAAGTTTCGTTTTACATAAAATCATGAATTATTCATAATTTTTTTCATAAGCCTACAGATACTCTAGGGTTCGGTTACTTGATTACAGAGCCCCACTTTTAGAAAAACTTCTTTGTTTAACAAGGTTTAAGTTTAATTAATTAATTAAGTTCAGATCAGTTACAGAATAAAATAAGATTTGCTTCCCGTTTTATAAAACTATTGTGTGATATGAAATTCTTTTCACTGAAAGAACCAATGTTTTCCAAAAATCATTACAAATTAATAAAATATAATTTTTTATTTACAAAAAAAGTAAAATAATAAATAGTTATAAGCAAAAAAGAGTATATTATTATGAAAGTTGTGCACTAAAACAAATAAAAAACTTGCAAGCAAATACTATAGCATTATCAATAATATTAAATATTTTGATTATATTATCAATGTTTTTGAGGAGAACTTAATTTTTTGTATCCACATTAATTTGCAAGTTTTGTCTATTTTGAATAAACAAAAAAATTATCTTGGTTATTTGTAATTATTTTTGTAAATAACCCTGATACTCTGAGCAGAAGAAATTTTGGATCCCACAATTGTTTCATAAAACTTAAAAAAGGGGATGAATCTCAGCTTTTTCTGTAACTTAATTAAAATAATTTTATGAAAAAAAAAACTTTGTGTTAAAAAGCCCCCTTCATATCATTTTAACAAACACTGATTCTATTTTTTTTTAAATAACTTTGCCAAACTTATTATGTCACAATTTATAATTTAATTAAATCTGTACCGTTACAACCCATGAAGGGTCAGGGGTATAGTACTTTGTAAATGACTACCAAAGTTTGTGCCAGGAGGTTTGTTCAGAATCATGCTCGACCGCCAGATTTTTAGTCAAATAATGATTTGTTCCCATTCCATGAGACTGGGTGGGCCCTGGAGGGCTCCAAAATCTACAGGACTGAGTTAGGGCTACAATAAAACAGAAAATAATTATCTGCCACAGCCCGATTCAATCCCTGGTTCTTGGATTTAGAAGCGGCGTCTAATCATAGAGCTACCCACTCCTACGCAATTTATGATTACCTAACTTGATTAGTTTGATAAAAAAAAATTTCTTTTCTCCTCTTAACTTTATGTACAACTTAACTAAAAAATTGTATGTTTAAAATAAGTTTTTATTAAAACATCTGTTATTACATTGTGTATATAATATTGACTCTATCCTCAAACAATTAATATTTTTCTACCTTCACTATAATGACAATATCACAAAAACAAAGGTGATACTTTTTCTGTCTGAACTACGCAACAATGAAGATCAACCAAATATTACCATGCTCCTAAACTATTACTAATTTTTATTTGCTCCCAAGATAACTTAACTGTTACATACTTTATTCACTAATTATCCTTGATATTGGTCAACACTTTGGACTAAATGTCCATCTTCAAGACCTATTTATTAAACATTTTATGACGTTATTAATGTGTCATTATTATAAAACTATCGTTCAAACATTTCATTTGTTAGATTTTATGCATTTCATTTACATTTGATAGTGCTTACATATCAGTATATAGACCAAATATATAGAGAAATTAAAATTATTGTTCAAACCAAATACAGGATGAAGTAACATAAGGAAAACGTTTTTTATAATATACCTGTTCCATGAAGTAAATAGTCATAGGTATTGGGAAGAGAATTCACAATACTAGTCCAGGAAATGGGCAGAGATGTGTTTAGAAAAACTAAATCAAGTCCTGTAGTAACATGATCCTGTAAATTTTTTCCAACTGGCAATACTATCTTGGGTTTTATCTGCAATATAAAATTATGTCTGAGTGAGAATTCATGAATTGAAATAAATCTATGAACTGATTTAAAACAGCATTTAATGAATCAATAAGATGACTGCAAGCTAAGCTGACGTAACATGGTGACCTAGCTGACCTGTTAACATATGTTCCATGGGTAATACATATTAAACTAACAAAAGCTAATGAATTCAATTATTTTTCAAAAGGTATACAACCAAAGGAAATAATATGAGACTTTTGGATGATTTAAATGAGGAGGAAGAAGAATATATTGTGATTATAACAGCTTGTATGACTACTTGCTTAAATAAAATATTAGTACACTCCACAAATCAATTGGGCTCTATTTAGTGCACTCATAAATAGAAACCAATTGATTTATGGGAAGTTCCTACAACTGATACCCCAGCTATAAGAACACAAAGAACATTTTTTAAAGTATTACAGAATGATCAAAAAACAATTATATCCTTGACGTTCTGTAAAAACGGCGAACTCAACAAATTGTTATTATAATTTTTTTTCTTTTTGTTGGAGTATTCATTCATTATAATTAGTTTAAACATGGGAAATGAAATTAGGAATGTAATAGGTTCTCAAAACATATTATAGAATTTTTTCAGGCCAGGTAGGTTCCAAAAAGAATTTTTCAGACTAGGTAGAATACAAAATAAGATATCCTGAAAATTGTTGGATTTGTTTTTGTTTTTTTAAAGAACATCTATGATATGCCCTTTTAAATATGAATATATTGGAAATAGAGGATAAAATAAATGTTTCCTTTGTTCTTTATTTGCTTAAATTTTACAAAAACACTGTTACTACCAGTCCATTGAAAATATAATTTGTAAAACCTATTAATTTCCAAGAAACAAATTATTTGCTACTTAAAGGAAATACCAAATGTGTTTATAGAATGTGTAAACTTTTAGTATGATAATAATTCATTTAAAAAATTAATAAAAAGTAGGTCATGGCAAGAAAAGGAAGTGTTTATAGAATATGGCATTTAAAAACAAAAAATATATCAGTAATAACCAAAGATCATCATTTTTGCCAAAACTTTAGACATGTAATATGATTTAAATAAGAAGCGTTGAGACTATTAGTACATAATTTGTTATTATTAATAAAAAAACCAGTCTCGAACAAGATCATAAAAATATATATAAAATATATCTATATAGATAATTTCACTCTGTGTCATAAAAGTTAATAATTAACTCAATAAAAACTTTTTAAGGTTAATAAACTTCCAATTTGAATTGACTTACCAGACTTCCTAAAGAGAAAATCCAGAATTAACGTGATTGGCATTTTTATCTCTGACAAGTAAATTATGGCATAAAAACTAGTGCCTAATTCTTCAATGCTTTGCATTTAAAGAAAAATTAACATATTTACTTTAATAAATGAAGTTAAGACATTGAAATGAAATTCAATAGGAAAATTAAGGTACTGACATTATGTTTAACAAGTTCTTCCTTAGGTCCAATGCCAGACAACATAAGAATTTTAGGTGTGCCAATCACACCTGCTGATAAGATTACTGCTTTACGGGCCAATGCTTTTCCTCGAACACTTTTTCGTTGGTATGAAACCCCATAAGCCTCAAATCCTCTGCGTAATAGAACCTAAAAATCACAAGACAACCACTTATGATATTTACTCTCCAGTAAAGAATATCATGTTTTTCTACTAAATTAATAAAATAAATAAATATTGTATTTTATTTGAAAAATCCTGTTTACCTTATCAACAACAGCATAAGTCATTATATGAAGATTAGAACCAGCCATTTCAAGAACCCTATCAGTGCTCCACCTAGCACCATTTCTTCCAGTAACTTGTGTCTTCATGAAACCTTCTTTATGAGTAACATTAGAATTCAGATCAATGTCACAATCATAACCCAATTTTGTTCCAGCCTTCATCAGCAGCTCACCAAGTTCAGTGGGATTAGGTATATCGGATACATAAACAGGGCCAGAATCACCATGATTAATTTCTGTAAATAGTTAGACAATTGAAATAATCAGTTATGCAATATCATATTAGCATAAAATTGTTTCATAATGAAGTCTGGTTCTCAACCTATTGTTTTCACAGTTCTCATGCTGCTTAGTGCACTACCAGATCCAGATACTAGGCAAGGTAAGATTATTAGCAATTGAAAAGGTTAGAATTAAAGTGGTACATGTTAAAATCTTGCTAACTTTTTTTTTTTTACAATCTATTTATGCCTGATTCACATTTACGACTGAGTCATGACAAAATTTTGAAATTATCAATAATTACTAAGAACTTTGCATTCTTAATAATACTGAAGTGTAAATTTAGTTTATCCACAAATAGACCTTACTTGTAAGAATTTCATTGTACTCCTTCACTTCTAACCTCCTCATTTCATTTTAAAAGATAAACTACTATTTGAGAACAGCATGCAATAACTTCATTAAATTAAAACATATTTATTGGTGAATGTAAATATTTATAATGTACTACTACTATATTATTAATACAAATTTGTATATAACAGGAAAAAAAAAACAATTTATTCATTTTGCAAAATTAAAAACAAAGCCTGATATAATGCTACATCAAATCTATAATCTAATCTGTTTATTCACAGTAATAATAGTTTATATAATACAAGCAATTCATAAGAGATAACTAAAATTTTCAAGGTAATATATACAGAAATGAATAGTTAATTTTGATTTCCTTTAAGTATTTAAGAAACAGATATGGGGATAATATAAACCTAATAAATAAATGATCCTTCCTGAAAGACCAAGGAAGGAAAATTTTCCATGACTATAATATTTATTGACAGTACTTCAAGAAGAGAGCATTATTACTCCCCTCCCAACCCTCTCCAACTCAATGAAGAATCAGGTCTCCACTTTATAAAAGCTAGAAGTGTGTCCAAGGTGGGCCATTTCCTTATGCAACAAAATAATAGAAAAATTATAACTTAGGTAACCTTGGAGAGAAAGGTTGTTCCAAATCTCTTATCTACTTCCGATGGTACCTAAAAGATAGCAAGTTTGACAACTATATATAAGAATAGGCTATGCCAAGATTTGATGAAACATCAATGAGTATTATGTTATAACAACCAATATTTATGATATAAATTAAATGAAATTTGTTGAATTATAATATTTTTGTTTAGAATAAAACTTTGATATGAATTGTAAAGACATTATTATTTAACCAACAATGTCTGACAGGTGGGTCTGTTGGACCCAGCTACAATTATTTTTTTTAATTTTCATACCACATCATTCCTTCAGTATAATGCATTTATTACTGTACTTATTTATTTACATGACAATAGATTATCCCCAAAAAAATTAAAAAATAGGAAGAGAAATTAATTCAGAACATCAAAATGATAAGATAAATAAATATTGCTACAAGTTCCTCAGACCAACCTGTTGCAAAGGGGGTTAACAATCTAATAATCAAGTGTTAAAAATATGAACTAAGAATGTGATTATCTCCTTATAAAACAATAAACAATTGCTATTTAAATTGAATAAATACCATTTAAAAATAAAATGGTCTTAACTGTCACTTGAAAATCTTCCAACGTGATGTTCTGACTTCTTAAAGTAATAAAGAGAATCATCCCAAGACCATTCAGGCCATGACTCATAGTCCATAGGATGTCCTCGGAGATAAATCATGTAGTTGAGCCGACTAGTTCCTCCAAGAATCTTTCCCATAGGCCAGCGACTGACCTAAAACAAAAAAATAATTTAAAAAATGCAAACTATAAGTAGAGTTTGCCTAAAATGTAATTTAACTAGCTCAAAAATCTTGAGAGTTTATAGTATATTAGTATATTTATGAACATAGTAAAATAAAATAAAGTATTAAAACAATAGGAATGATAAAAGAACAAAACAAAGGTAATTAATAAATGTACAGTAAAACGTAACAATGTTATGAACGAGAGATAGAATTAAGTTGACTGAGGCTCAAAAATATTCTGAAATAAATTTTTATATATAAAAAATAAAATGCTTCTTCTTGGCATCATCATTTAACAAGGCTTAGTCTTAATGTCATCAAATTTAAATATCATTATGTTGCATGTTTAAATAATAGGTATACAAATTAAAGAATTTTTAATTTAACATTTATAATTTTTTTTAATGGGGCATAATATAAATTAAGTCTAGAAGCAGTTAAAAGCTATCAAATAAGAGAAGTGTATAAACCTTGTTTTTGAGAGCCAAACAAGCATTGTTTTGAGGCACAGTAACGTATTGCCAGTCACAATCACTTCTTTGAAGCATTGGGGCAGTGACAGGAATATCATGAAGTTTAGATGGAAGACCACCGGCTTCAATTAAAAGAACTTCAGATTTTTTATCCTTAGCAAGTCTAGCAGCAACCAAAGACCCAGCACTTCCTCCTCCAACTAGAGAAAAAGTAATTGACTAATTTTTATCACTTACTATTCTTGTATATCAATACACAGATTATTAACCAGTAAAATAATGATATACTAAAGTTTTTACTTAACTACTGACTTGTAAGAAATGAATGAATGCTTTCTTTACTATTTAAGTCCACCTTTAATAAAATAAGTTTTAAAATAAATGTAATGTGGCACGATACTTTCATAATGACTACGCAAAGCTATTAATAAAAATATATCAACAAAAATTTACCAATGATAAAGTCATATTCTTTAGACATAGAATCTTCTAAATCATAAATTCCCCATTCTTTAGACTCTTCACACTGCTTATGAATGAAAAGAAACAGAGAGAATATTCCTGCTGAAGTGCAGTAAATATATAAAATCCAATAATATTTAATATAGAACATATTGACTCATAAGAAAGCTGCTTTGGATTAACAATATTATCTTAAAGTGTTACATCATGAAATCAATAAAAGTAAATCAAATTATTCTGTCAAAATTAAGATAACATTTAGGTGGGGAGGTTCTGAAAAAGAATCCATGAGAATCATAATATAACCTCTGCAATAGGTTATGTTGCTCTGTGTGTTCTATGGTTTAAGTCAGATCAACACAATTTATAATCTTCTTTATTGATCTGATTTATAATTTTTTGCATATCCTCCTCTTTGTTTTTCTTTTAATCACAGATTGAATTTAATGTAATTAGTTCTTTATTTCATGTAAATGGCTCAAGTTAAACAGCTATTATCCTTTACTCTTGGATCCACAAGAAGGGTTTACTTACCAAAATTGTAAGTATTTTAACATAGTTTTTTCTTTTTTTTTTTTAATTTCAAGATATTAATATTTGTTTCCTATTAGAAGTGTTGCTGTAACACGAGAGTATTCTGCATATGGGCCTAATTTTGTTGAACCAGTATTCAGAAGGGAAGATATCAACAAGTTAAAAGAAACTGGTGAAGCAAAAACACTAGCACATATTCCTATTAAAGCTGCAAAAACTGAACAAACGTGTTCAGAATTTTATGACCCTCAGTTAGAGTAATATTTTAATATATTCACAATTTTGTTGTATGAACTTGTGAAATTGTGATAGTAATAATATTTTTATATTATTTTTCAGGAGATTTATTAATTATGTAATGAGGAAAGGAAAGAAAAGCCTTGCCAGAAGTATAGTTAATCAGGTAATTTTAGTTTTCAAAATGGAGTTGGTCTATATCTTTGGTTTATTTTTCCTCACATTTTGTTCCTGGGTTCTCTAGTTAGCCCAGCAACATCCTCTCAGCTCTTGCCAGATAACTATTACTAGTTATCTCTTGGGTCTCCAATGTTTCCTCACTACAAACTAAATTTATTGTTGAACATAGTGTTAAATAAATGCATTAAACAATTTTTAAAATTTAAATAAATTTATTATCATTGAAAAACAAGGTAACTAATTTTTTTTTTTTAATGAGTTACAATGGCTTCTAAAGGTTATTAATGGCTGCCAAAGTAAAAAGGCCAAATTAGCTTAAATGGCTCAAAATTGCTTTTGGATTATACTCAGTGTAAAAGTGCGATTTAAATATCACTGTTCCCCTGAACATTTAGTAAAAATTGAGATACCTCATTGTCCACTGTAGTTTTCAATTAAATCAGACAAAGCTATGAAATTATCATTTCTATATAAGACAAAATGCTCTTCCTGTATCATAAAATCACAAGAATCATTAGCAACAATAGAGGATTATTGTGTCAGAGACTCTCAAGTGTGGCTGAACCTTAAGCCTCAAGCACCTAAGGCTTAGCATTTGGCTACAATTTCTTGATCAATTGATTTTTCAAAGTTACTATAGTCCCAAGACACACTATATGTTAAAATTTCTTCAGCAAGTTTACTAGGATACAAATCCATAGGGAACTTTGGCAATTTGCTGCAGGTGTGGGTGCCCTAACAAAATCATCTTTTTAATCTTCGCCTTTTGACTTCCTCAAGTGTGGTGGAAACTTAAGGCTTACATTTTCCTAAAACATTCATCAATTGATTTTTTAAAATGACAGTAATTATGAGGCAAATTATGTTTTACAGTCTCTTCAGCAAGTTAAAAGGATACAAATCCAAAAGTATCACAAGGAAACTGATCCAGATGAAAAGGCAAAAGTTGTTTTAGATCCTTTAAAAGTGTTTCATGCAGCAGTAGAGAATTGCAAACCTCTATTAAACCTCACTCCCATTAAACGAGGTGGTGCTACTTATCAGGTATCTCTTGAAAAAATTTACTATATTTCATACGTATTCTAGTCTTAAATGGCATTGCCCTTTTTTTAAAAATTTATTTATTGAACATCTAGGTTCCTGTTCCTATAACTCCTCATAAAGCAACATTTATGTCAATGAACTGGCTTATAGAACAAGGGAAAGCAGAACCAAAGACAACCAGATTTCATTTTAAATTGGCTAATGAATTAGTAAATGCTAGCATGGGACATGTAAGAATTATATTTTACAGTATGTTAGTTATAATTTAGTTTTCAATTCAAAGATAAATGATTTAATGTTATGACAATTTTTCTGATATCACCAATTGTGGTAATACTCCACCTAAAATTGTACTCAATGAGTGATTTGGGTTTTGGCCTACTATTTGATATATTTATATATGTTAGGATAAACCAAGTTGCTTATTTTATTTTAAAATTGTCATTCCTATTAGATATATGTAGATTAAAGTCTAAATTTGCTGATATTTCTTCTTCTTCAACCAACCCATAAACCTTAGGTGTCATGACATACTTGATCCATTTCTTAAAATTTTGTCTATTCATTGCTAATTTCTTGACTTTGCCTAGGCTGACACCACAGTTCTTTCCCAGATCCAATATGAGGTCCTCTCACTTATTCCTCGGTGATCAGTGTGGTCCATTTTCCTGAGTCTTTGCTTCTCATGGCTCTTGAACATGGCTGAACCAGGTATATTCTCTTTTTTGTACATTTTATATTAGTGTTTCCTGTCCTGTCTCTTCTATTCTTTTGTCTCTCAGTCGGTGGAATTAAATTTTAATGAGAGCTCTTCTCAGGAATTTTTTTTCTTTAGCGAGCTGGTACTACTTTTCAGGTATTTGTTGTAAAAAATAAATTTACCATGTTTCATATATTTCATGCATTCTCTAAATAAGTTTATTTTCATTTGGTCGGGTTGATAGTCATCCCTTTTCTGCTCAGAGCTTTATCCCGTGCTTGTAGCGCTTCTTTCAAGGCTGTTCTGCTTTCTGCTATATTTCTTTCAAATCTATTTATTTAATTTTGATATATTCCTTTTATTGATTATGATAATATTATTAACAATGGGAATTGACCATTTGTAAGCTATCTGTTTCTTTTTTTTCTTCTTCTTTTTTAACCTACCATTTCTGTTCGGCAATATAATTATATTAATATAATATCATCAGTCTGTCCCCTTGAAATAATTCAATAGACCCCTTGAGGTTATATTTTTCTTGAATGAGTGTATCAAGTGTAAATTGATACTTATGGATATACTAATGACATTTATGTTTATTATGGTTTATGTTTATTAACCAAAAATATCTGTTTGATAAACAAGAGGAAATACACACAATGGTAAAGGTGAAAAATTCTTTTCATTTCTCAGTTGCCAAATTATTCATTTCATACCTACTGTCTATAAACTTTAAAGTTTCTTAACATTAATTTTATTTACAAACATCGTTCATTCCATGAAGTTGATAAGGCTGGTCAGCCATGAGTATGATAATCACACATCGGTATTGAGTCTCAATTGATAAGTCTGTGGTAGGACCCTGAACGTTAAAATTTAGAAAACTATTGGTTTTTCCTATTGTTCTTTATGGTTGTGAAATTAGGCAGTAAGTTAAAAGATATTAACAAAAGTAATGGTTAATACTTCAATCATAATACCTAATAGAATTTAGATCAGAGATGAATAATTTTTTTGATTTGAATTGATAATTTTAATTTTATTTTATTCGACTTAAGTATTTCTTTTATTTTTAATTTGGAGTAGGAATTTATTTTAATCTTATTATT
>NW_027105652.1:584033-587972 GCF_000696795.3 Halyomorpha halys | reverse complement strand
CAGATTCTAATAGTATTAAACAACTATTTTGCATCGACTATAAAAAGGCTTACGATTTCATTGTCCATCTGGCATTACACTATATAATATTTTATTATCTTTTATATATATGAAAGGGAATGGTCAAATCTTTGTCCAGATTAAAGTTTTGAATTACTGAACCGATTTCGGTGCAGTTTTTTTCAAAATGTTCCCTTTCGCCTTGGAAAGGTTTAGAGTTAATGAAATGCCCGAATTCTCGAGCATAAAAAAATTTATGAAGAAAATTAAGCGTTTTTTATTTGTAGCTCGGAAAGTATATGTTTTTTCACAGTTATTGTTGACTAATCAATTTGTCTCCTTCTGAGGAATAAGAAAAAAATATCACAAATCCCATTAATCTATATTATATTTACAAAAAATTATAAAAACATAGTGCGGCAATGTGTAAAGTAGGCAAAAAAGGCAAATCATCTGTTTTTAGTGTCGTCACAACCTTCTAAATACCATTTTTCAAAGAAATTAAAAATTATAAATTTGTCACCCTGATTTATTTGGAGGTTTTATTTTTTCTTCCGTTGACTATTGTTCATAACTCTTCCCCATTTTATACAATCGCTGCATTAATAGAACTGTTGGAAAGCTGAATGTCAGCCCTTTTAATCCACATTAACAAAAATTAGATTTAATGCCCTCATAAGGGAAAAATGTGGGTTTCAAATAAAGAAAAGATTTTCAAACGTTTTATTTTATATCTCTGGTTCTTATTTGCTTAATTTGACCCAGTTTGTGCCTTTCAGTGCAGTTTATAGAGCCCTAATGCTAGAGCCTTTTTTTTTTTTTTTTTTTTTTTTTTTTAAACTAATCAAAGGTTAGGGTGAAAATTTTGGGCTGAAAAATTTATTTTCCAAAATTGGTATTTAAGGGTTTCTTGAGGTGCTAATAAATTAATATCAACTTTGTTTCACTCCTAAAAAATCTTTTATCACACTTTGATGGGTCAGTCGGTATGACAAACAGTTTCTGTTTTGTTCTTTATTACATATATTAATTTAATTTATATTATCAAATAATAATAATAAATTGTAGGAAGATAGTCTTGGTGATGGTCAAAAACGGTATCAAAATAGTAAAAGCAAACTATTTATTGTTAACCAATATAATAATTTTGATACTTTCCTCTTTCCTTTAGCATCATCTAACTTAAATGAAAGTTTGAGTTATATGTTCTTTTAGTTATAACATTTTTTTTACTTTTGTTCTACTTACCAACACTTTGTTTTGCATTTCAGGGCCGTGTGATAAAAAGAAAAGAAGATTTGCATCGACAGTGTGAAGCAAATAGAGCATATGCTCATTATATATAATTTTTTCAGAAATACTTCTGTAATTTGAAATAAAACCTTCATTCGTGTATGTTATGCTTATATAAATCTCTAAAATATATTTAGTTGTTTCCACCAAAAAGATTTATTTTATTAATTTTCATTTTACTTCATTAAGTGTGTTAGATATTTAGAAAATTTTCTTGTTTTTCTTTTACTTTATGATATTACATGGCTAAAAATTTGGGTAAAAGATCCCTTATTGGGAGAGTGATTAATATATTTTACCTACAAATTGTGGCAGCTGGCAATGGATCTGGTTTGTTATGGAGCCTAATTATACAATCTGATATAGTCCTTTAATGATCAATATTTACTGACAAGAAAAAGCTGAAAACCAGCTTTACATTGAAAGCCTCAGACTTCACATCATTAATACCTACCTTATATTACTTATACACTCAATAATATTTCCAGTATTTATATCACTTCAATAATAAAGTCAGTAATATTGACAGTTTTAGGGCTTCTTTAATAGAATTTCTGGCAAGAGTTAAATAACATGAAGTAGTGTTGTTTTTAAAAATTTTCCTGCCTTGACTGGCATGTTCTGTAAGGAAACCAGTTGAATCATTCTCCTGGTTAAGGATTGACAATAGTCTACTTTTTCTGAAATTTGGGCTCAATGACTATATTTAACATTTCAATGATTGATAATATATGTAATTGTTTACTTCACTGATTGAGAGTCATCTTACCATCATATGGTATCTTGAATTTTTTTACATAATAATTTGTTGATTTATTCCACCTCTACCCCTTAGGGTCATTGATGGATCTAATAGCAACCATTATATTCTGCTGTAATATTTAGTAGTTTAAAAAAAACAACATAATTTTTCTACTTCCTTTTCTTTGCCTTGTAGAATTTTTTCTATACTTTGAAATTAAAAGATGGATAATTAACATTAGAGAAAAATATCTATTACGATATGAATTTAAAGACAGAGTTAAAGAGGCTCAGCAAATTAATGAACCCCTATAAGATGCACCATTCTTCCATTATTCTATGTTAGATGTAATATTTAAAATAATGAAAATAAAATGGCCTCAGTAAGGATTGTAAAAAAAAATTGAATGGAATATGGTCCGGGTGCGGTAAAAAAAAACTCAAATAGTAAATAATTATACTATTTTATTGAGTCAATGTTTCGCCCCACATTGCAGGGCTTCGTCAGGGCTAAAAAAGATACAAACACTATAGTTACAAAAAGGAAAAAAGAAAAAACATAAGTGGAAAATAACAGGGGTATAAAATGAAAAGTAAGATATAATAAGAAAAATTAAAGATCACTCGAGACCCAACTCGCTCACTTATGCTCCAGTTCAACTCACTCCTCAGGAACCTTCTTGAAACCAGCCAGATTAACCGCCCCACCTACCTTAACCTCATTTCTTAAAATTCTTTAGCCCCCCGCTTATATGGACTCCCAAAAATCTATAAACATGGTAACCCCCTTCGCCCCATCATTTATTATTATATCAACAAATATTTATTCTAATATCAACGCTCCCTCTTCTAAACTCAGTAAATTTCTTCTTTCTGCCCTTCAAATCCTCAGCCACAATAACTCTTATGATATCCGTAATTCCTTCCATCTTAAAGAACTATTACATTCCTTCAACATACCTGACAACTTTTCTGTATCCCCACTCATTTGGTATATTTTGTTTCTTAATCACTTACACCCATTGTATCCCATTATTTTATACTTTATTTTTCCTCTGTTTTTCTATCTGTTTTTTATTATTTATTTATTTTATTAATATCTCTTCTCCCCCTATTATATATATTACCATTTATTGTTCACCTAATTTAAATCTTTTTTACTATGTTTACTTTACAAATTATTTTTGTTATTGTGGCATAACTGCCATCCCCACTCCTCCCAATACAAACCGCCACTCTGTCTTTGACTGCTGTCAAAACAGGTATGCATTCTGTCTCATCATTTGATTTGTAATTTTTTTTTTCATCTCTTTATTTGTACTTTCTTTAATATTTCTTCTCTTATCTATCTGTTACTATTTACCCTTTTCATTTACTATTCACAACCTTTAATTTTGCTTATTATATCTTACTTTTCATTTTATACCCCTGTTATTTTCCACTTATGTTTTTTCTTTTTGTAACTATAGTGTGTTTATCTTTTTTAGCCCTGATAAAGCCCTGCAACGTGGGGCGAAATGTTGGCTCAATAAAATAGTATAATTATTTACTATTTGAGTTTTTTTTTACTGCACCCGGACCATATTCCATTCAATTTCTTTTTACAATCCTTACTGAGGCCATTTTATTTTCATTATTTTAAATATTACATCTAACATAGAATAATGGAAGAATGGTGCATCTTATAGGGGTTCATTAATTTGCTGAGCCTCTTTAACTCTGTCTTTAAATTCATATCGTAATAGATATTTTTCTCTAATGTTAATTATCCATCTTTTAATTTCAAAGTATAGAAAAAATTCTCCAAGGCAAAGAAAAGGAAGTAGAAAAATTATGTTGTTTTTTTTAAACTACTAAATATTACAGCAGAATATAATGGTTGCTATTAGATCCATCAATGACCCT
>NW_027105652.1:569417-583715 GCF_000696795.3 Halyomorpha halys | reverse complement strand
ATATGCATCTATATGTTCTCCTGCAGCATAAGGAGAGTGAAATCTTTTTTTGTTTTTCCTTCCCACCAAATTAATATCTTAAATGTTTGGGTCAATTTAAATAGGATTTGGGTTAAATCCTTCTTGACTTAGGATGATTGTTTCAATTTTCTTAGCAGTTTTTTTTTATGAGAGTTGACCATAGTTCAAACATAATAGTAGGATTATATAAATTAATAAAGCTTTTTTTTGTGTGTTCCTATAAAGTATATTTCTGGAGTAGCCCACATAGTAGAGTTGTTAAAATGTAGTTAGACCATGTTTTAGGCAGTATAGGACTCCAATGGGAGTCTTGGCCAAGGGAAAAAAAATAGACATGTTTATTGCTATATTATTTACATTACTTGGTGTTTTGTTTTCGTCATTTCAATTCTACAGACGATTTTTATCATATAAGATTTATAAGCAGTGATTAACAAGTGTTTTAATACAACATGTTATTAGTTTTGTCAGATCAATTGGCAACTTTACATACATGAAAGCTACATATTTACATTTGAATAGTATAATCATTATTTAAATAACAGAATATTAGGTTTGGTTGTTACATAACAGTGAAATGAGAATCACATAGGAAAAAGAGCGACGAAGACTACGCCCACTGCTGACCTTTGACTCGGAGAAAGTTGATTAAGTCTTAGCAATAATCGAACTTGATATGATTACGGAGCAGGTGCCTTCTTTCTAATGCGGTGTGGGCATTATTGACCAATCAGCATCGCGCAGTAGAATCCTTGTATTTATATCCTGATAATTGTTCAAATTCTCTCTCCACGTTCCTCCTCTACAAAAAAACCTTTCTAGTAAAATAAAATGCATTGTGATGCTCTTTGTGGCAACCAGAGTTAAAGTGTGCAGTTGAAAGTTTTCATAACCCTACTATCCTAAGCACAAATGACCTCGCTGAAATGGTTCAAAAACAATCTTTTAATTCTGAAGTGCATTCATGTTACAAGCCTCAGCTATGCAAAAACTGGAAAAAAGCGGCTAATGGCATTAGAGGTAAACAATGATGGTAAAATAAAAGACAACTACATTCTAAGCTTTGTTTTGTACGGACCCTGTGATAATCGGGACAATATAATGCTTCAAATAGATACGATCATTCTTATGGCGGATCTACACTCGCCGCGATTGGAGACTTGTACAAATGCTCGGTAACCAAAGGAGCCGTGCAAGCGGACCATCCACATGCTAGTGTTTTCAGAGAGGCAAGCATGGCGGACGTACAAGTGGTTCCTGCAGTTGCACTGGGATTATACTATTTTTATTATAAAAAAAAAGAAAATGAAAGGAGATTAAATGAAATTAAATATAAATATTTAAGATTAAATATAAAACTTATTATAACAAGTGACAACAAATTCCTTTAACCTCCTAACAGCTTTCAGTTGCAACAAACCCCCTTGGACCTGTGTCCAAAAACCGACTCTCGACGGATCGGAAACTAACTTAGATGAAGTCATACCAGACAAGCGAAGCAACTCATTTCCACCCTCGCGCATGCGTGAGTTTACCACGACTTGGCGAGCGTGTATAGGCACCTTTAGGAAAATCGCTGTATACAAAATAAACATGAATTCAACCTCAAGTTCACAGGATCACTCATTTGGAGATCCTCTAGTACTGAGGATGCCTTATCACATAATTTTTTTGCAGGATTGAGATTTTTGGTGTGGATGACCCAAACCAGTTTGAACTGATCAATTCACTGAGTTAATTGAAATTCGTAGAATCTTAAACTTTAAACAGCTTACAATGATGGTGCACAATATGTACAATGGCCGTGCAGTGTATTAAGCCAAGAAATATAAAGTAAAAGATCTAAACAAATTTAAGAGTATATTTATATTCCCCTAGTAACAAAAAGAAGCCTTCATATAGGAGTAAAAAATATTTAAATCTTTTAACTTTTACGTTATTGGTTAATAGCTATGTACATCATGTAAATTATAAATGTGCTATTTATGAATGTCACCAATTTTCGAATGACATTTAACATACCATTATTAGTATTTTTTTGCAAAACATATAAACAAACATACATAATTATCAAATACAGAAAGACAGAGTGCATTGCCTTCGTGTGTGCTTCAGAATCTTTACCAAGGCCCACAAACTTTGGTTACAAACAATGATTTTGTTTAATCCGATGTTTTAATATTTTAACAAGTAGTCGTTCTGTGAATGAGTCACGGCTTTCCATTAACTACATTTTTTCTCGGATAGGAGATTCGTAATTTCTTTTCGGTAACTCCCACTTCATTTTTGTGTTTTTTGATGCCACTGTTACACCTAATTTCTTCTGATAAAGGATCATTATAATCTCTATTCATATCAGCTGTCACTGCCGCTGTCTCTTCTTGACTAAAATGACAAATGCTGCTGCGGCGAGTAATACTTCTTGAATCATAATGAGGTGAGAAATGAAGTTACCTGCTGTTGCCTAAAATTTATTGGTGACCAATTCAAAATGATTTTGTTGCTTAATTAATGTTAATGAAAAAATAGGTTGTAAACGTGCCTATATGCATTTATCATATTTTTATCTTTCATATCATGTTCCAAAAGCGGTTCCAGAGCTTTTTTCGCCACGGCACCCTTGTTGGGCTAAAAAAAAAATCGTGGCACCTCTTTTAGACTAAACAAATTACGCGCCACACTTGTCGCTGAAAAAAATAAATAAAACTTGCACTTCAATCATCCTTAGTGCGGTTGAGAATGTATAAAAATAAGAAAAGGAGTGGAAAGTAAATGTTGGAATGCATTGTATATTTGCTATTTTAATTTTTTTTTGTAATATTTTAAAAGTGGCATTCCTGATATACGCTTGGAGTACTCCGGGATACCGCGTCACCCACTTTGGAAACTGTTGATGGTAACCAATGTCTCATAATTCTCACATCCAAATAAAAATCTTGTTAGTCCGCAATGTTTTTAAGAAAGTGGGGGGGGGGAGAGGAGAACAGTGTAAACGTCAATTTGTTCACATTTTGTTTTTTAGTTATTGACTAAATTAGTCTTAAAATTATACTGTATTTACTAGATCAGTTTATCCTAAAAAAAAAAAAAAAAAAATTAGTTTTTAAACATCAGAAATTGTAAGGAGACTAAAAATTGAAGGGGTTGTTTTACAAATAGTAAATTTTAAGAAAACAAAGTTCAATTTATTTTTGTTGGAACTTGTTATGTTTTAAATGTACATAGCCTCTTCTAGGAATTTCAGTTATTAATTGCATTTTGAGGTTAGAGTACCTCACACTAGCTAGATAGGTACCTATCCCCTACATCCTAACTTAAGATAAAGAAAAAAAAACTTACATAGCACCTTCATCCACTTACTCCTTCAATTGATAGATGAGATCAAAAGAAGGTTTATGGTAGAGAGTAATCGATTTTATTTGTTTATGATGCAGGGTTTTCCTATATAAACCTCATTGTACGTGAATCATAAATATAACCATACTAGGTATTATAATCTATTATATTTAATGTGAGTTGAGATTGAACGATTTTCTAATTTTCCTTTCAACAAGATAGTCTTACAAGACAGCGTGCGTGATATGTCAGTTTTTTCTTTTCTTACATGGTAATAGCTTTATAGTATGAAAAATAATTTGTTTTATACAATTTTTAAACGTCTGTTAATAGGATTATTTCATATGATGTGGACCAAAGGTGGTTGGTTGTTAGGCCATTTTTAATATGTCTAATCATTCCAACGATTTCTTCGATAATTTAAAAACTACATGACTTAGGAAGATCTAACAAGGTTCATTTTAAAGGTAATATATTAGGCTAAAAACTTGTATCTCGCCACACTTAAAAATAATTTAATTTAAAAAAAAAAATAAACTAATGTGTTTGTCGAACTAGTAAAAAAATGAAGATGACCTGAGGTATGCAAATATCCTAATTGATGTACAATTTTCAGTTCCATGGTTCTTTGTGTCAAATGGGACCTAAAAACTAATTTTAATCTTAAAACTTATCTAAAGAGTAGAGTCTCAAAGAAAGCTGTTTCCAGGAAATAGTACAAGAGCCGAGAAGAAAAAAAAACAGTTATCTCACCCCAATTTTTGATTACTTCAATAAAAACTATGTATAATTACTAGTCAAAATTGATGAGTCTGCCAAGTATAGGTAGGGGAAATAAAAAAATGGCGGCTGTTTCAAAACCTTTAAAACATTCGTTTTTCATTCGGAGCTCTATATCTTAAAAAGTAGCAACAACACAAGAAAACCTAAAAGTACGTCATTTAAAGAAGAGTAAATTTGCTAAAATATGAGCCCGTAAATAGTTCTTTTAGGGCTAATATTTCAGCAAATTTACTCTTCTTTAAATAATGTTCTCTTAGATTTTCTAATATTGTTGGTAGTTTTTAAGATATAGAGCTCAGAATGAAAAATGAATGTTTTTTAAGGTTTTGAAACAGCCGCCATTTTTTATTCCCTCTACCTATACTTGGCAGACTCATCAATTTTGACTAGTAATTATACATAGTTTTCATCAAAGTAATCAAAAATTGGGGTGAGATAACTGCCGTTTTTCTCCTCATGGGCTCTTGTACTAAATGTTTTTAAAAGCAGTCCTAGAGCCCGTTGTTATGACACCTTGGACAATTCATTATATAGTATAGCGTCAACTCAGAAAGATCAAAATTTATGCAAAGCAGATTTTTTTTTTTTTTATTAGATATACTGTTTCATGACTATTTGTTAACTCTTGGCCCAGATATATTCAAAAACCTAACGAGTTCTAGTTTTGGCTAGCCGCAAATTCTAAAATATTTTAATTGTTATAAGTGACAAACATCCTAATCCACATAAAGAACAATTAAAAAAATATTCTTTACATTATCCGTTATCCGCAACAAATCTGGAGGGGGATTAATACAATTCCCCTCTCTCAGACTCCCACCCGGATCTTTCCAAGGAAAGGAAGACACATTTATTCCCTAATAGATATATGATATATATAATAATTCTACCATAGAGGAAATTCCAAAAGGATTTCATAAACACATGTCTTGACAGAAATGATGATCTTAGATTCAGAATAGCTAATAAGAAAGGCGAAGAACCTGTTTCTCATTTTGGGTTAAAGATGCTCCTGAGTAGTGCCAGAGACAGCCTTTCTTCCGAAGCAGAAGGGTTACGAAATGGAAACGCCTGGTCCAGAAGCGCCGGTGCGTTACGCAACTCCATCCTGATCCGCTGGAAAGGAGTGCAGCTTACTTGTATAAGAGTGAAAGCACATGTCCGACAGATACTGACCTTTAGTATCCACAGCAGGAGGATCACATTAGGTAACCTACGACATATCTGATTTTTCTACCCAAGGACATTCTATAGAACTCCTCAGAAACGGCGTGTGCTTATTTTCCTAATTCTTCCGGGTATCATTTAACTATGTAAAATTAAATCTGTACCGCTACGACCCATGAAGGGTCAGGGGTGCAGTACTTTGTAAGGAAGTACTGTTACTATACCAACGGTTGAGCAAGGAGGTGATTTGGTTAGAATCACGCTCGACCGCCAGATTTATATCCAATTAAGGGTACACTCTTTATGAGACTGGACGGACCCCAACTTACTAGTTTGGTTATGTCAATTACTGCATTTCCAACAATTATTGCACAGCTTTTAAAAACTTTGTGTAGTTAATAAGTATGAAGTTTCATGACAACGGCACTTGAACGCGCAAGTGGAACCTTCTGCTTCAGCTTATTATAATATTAAAATTACTGTTAAATTACTTTGGGGATAAATGTTTATTGTATTCTTTCTATTTTATCAATGCTATTCCTAAAATTAATGTTTCATATGAATCCACGGATAAATGTAATGAATATCCATGATCTTTTCCAAATTTACCTGGCCTGAGGAATTACACTCACACTTAATGAAACTTACTCAGATGGAAAAAATATACCGACTTCACATCTTGTGGCAACTTGGAAGTAGAGAAAGAAGAAAATTTACTCCTTTTTATATTTTCAAGAAGTATTGAAGATATTTAAAATAATATGCATGACAAAAAAAGTTATAAAGAAGCTTTTGGAAAGCTCGATTTAATACTGGAAAATTCCAAAAAATGTTTCCCATAATCTGACTATGTTATTGTATGGCAAGTATTATAATAATCATGGTTATGTAATACTGAGTGTTGAGATGAAGAAGATACGGAAGAGGACTAAATGTTATTTTAGTACTTTTGGATAAGAGCATTCATCTTCAAGAAATTCGTTCAATTATATAATTTTCCAAAAAAGTCTTTATCGAAAATAATCCTGATATTTCCTTTTTTAAAATAAGATGTTATATTTTTAACCATTCGTCCATTGACAGTGAAAAATTCGTTTAATTACATGAAACAGTTACATGAAAAATAATTTGTTTAGATAAATGATTTAAGAACACTTGAATGAAAAATATAAAATAATGTTACTACATTACCTATTATCTTTTATCATAGTTGTCAAAGAGTGTAAGATTTTATAAATAAAATGCAAAAATCGATATAAACGGGGAAAATTTAGAATCTGAAAGATTAAGATCTAATCCTAGAACGATTTCATTAAATAAGGTTGAAATAGATCATCAGTATTGTCGTATCCTCATTTTTCCGACCGAAAATCTGGACGCTTTTGGGTATATCCATCTTTCTATATCATACCTATAAAAAAAAAAACTCTGCCTCTGTAATTATAAAAAGGTAATAAAGGCTGAGCGATCCCGGTGGTTCGATATCGATACTACAAGTCGCGCTCACACAATCTGTCAGATGATTCTCGACGCAATCCTCTCAGCTACGCTTCGGTCTACCCTTGGGATGCTTACCCGTTGGTTCATTTTCTTACTTTAACAACTTTTTAGGGATAGTTCCGTACTAATTCCTACAACCATATACACCGCAATGCTATTCACTTTAATTATATTTATCGGGTCTAGTGCCCTCACGTCAGCGTTGTTTAGCCTTCTAAATTCTCTGACTGACTAATTCTATTTCGGTCCGAATATTTTTTTCGAAAACCATAAGTTCCTTTCCTTAGTGTAAGAGACCACTTTTTTATCAGTACAGAACAGGAACAACAGTACTCAGACAATTGCCACTGATATCCCATCACTAAACAACTGTACATCCCTCAATGCGGAAAGCAATCTATTTATAATTAGAAACCCAGTACCTAAAAAAATATTACCGCTCTCTTCATACCAAATAGTGTATGAAAGGGAACTTTAACAAGCCCTCTCCTGGCAAGCGAATCTCTTGCAGCGCTATGATATCTAAATTGTATCCCGTGACCTCAAACTTATTATGTTCCACGTATCTATAATTAAATCTCTAATTTTTAACTTGAACCATTAGTCCCCGCCCGGAGATCTGAACGGAGGAATAGTTTACTTCCGGATAATGAGCGTTATTCTTCAGGAGGTTCCATCACAATTAGTGATATTGGTATAGGGCAGACCAACTTTTCTATATATAAGATCTACCTTAAAAGTGTTTCGCGATCGACTTATGGGCATAGTCAAAGAGAGAAGAAGTGCTGTGAAATGCGAACTATGTTTATACACTGTGTTTCAGTATAAGGTGAAGTCCAGCGAATATGAAACAACATTGATTATTCACCATTGTAAAAAAGTAATCGAGATCCCATACTTCATTGAAGTGATTAGTTTTCTATTTTTTCGGTTTACTACTCATGTTCATGGGTATACTAGAATGAAAAGAAATAAGACGATTTAAAGAATAAATATTGAATTAAATATTTCCTTAGAAAATTCAAAAACTCCAGAACTGCGGTAATTATCTCCGTCGCATTGAGAGAAATAATAGCTTTAATTATATTATTTCAATTTCTTGAGACAAGGTAATTATTTATTATATAAATCAAAGCTTGTATCCTTTTTTGTCTCCACACTTTTTATTTCAACAGTCCAACGTTTCGGCCATTTTAGCCATCCTCAAGGACATCTTCAATTATAAATTCTCCTCACATTAAATTTAAAATTTCTTTTGCATGCTATTCTGCCCAGGTCATTCATTAATTATAAGTTAAAAACCCATTCTTCCATCCAAAATCATAACTATCCAAATCCTCCCACCTCAAAACCATCCACCAAAATCACTAATACACCTTTATTATTTTAATAACACATATACACTTTTATATATGGTTAGTGATTTTGGTGAATGGTTTTGAGGTGGGAGGATTTGGATAGTTATGATTTTGGATGGAAGAATGGGTTTTAACTTATAATTAATGAATGACCTGGGCAGAATAGCCTGCAAAAGAAATTTTAAATTTAATTTGAGGAGAATTTATAATTGAAGATGTCCTTGAGGATGGCTAAAATGGCCGAAACGTTGGACTGTTGAAATAAAAAGTGTGGAGACAAAAAAGGATACAAGTTTTGATTTATTTAATAAATAATAGAAATAATAACATTACTGCATATTACGATCGGGGACATTAATTCAAATATATTAAATACTAATATAGATATTTATTTTATTTTTTATTTTAGTATGTATGAGATCATTCATCAATATTACCTATTGCCCACAACTGTGTGGCAGATTGTAATATCTATCAATAAATAAATCTATCAGATATACGCCTAAAAAAATTTAGATATATTCAAATTTGCAAGAAGTTACAATGTATTTATTATGGTTTACAATACCGGCTCTTAATTTAAATAATTATTGTTATTCCTAATATATGTGTAATACTGTCCCATATTATTTTATCAGTGTAATGACCGCAGTTTAGAGATCTGTTACCGAGAATGTTCACTTATCAAGTAGATAGGTTCGTAAGAAAAGCAATTTAATTTCAAACAAAGAAAAGACAATTGCATTTTAAAAAGAAGAAAAATTGAAACTCAATGTGGTCACCAAGGATAAATCATATTGATTAATACTGTTAATACGAAAGAAAAGAAGCTCCCATATGACACTACCAAACTGCTGCGTTCACGCGTTGCGTCCAGTAAGTGAAACACAGAAGTCAAAATGTGTTGTGCTGGATGGACGATGATCACAGTGTCAGGCTGTCAGAATTCTAAGAATTCCCAGAATGCATTAAACTATTGCCTTCTACAATCGCTTCAGGGTCCATGTTACATGGAATTCCACCCCAGACAATAGGAGCGATCGACAATCAACCAAAATTAGCCCCACGATCGACTTGTTGGCCCCCCCTGGTATAGGGGATCGTGGCAATATTGTTGGTATGGAGGGCTGGCTGCTTTCGATTGTTGGTCTGAGTCCATCGGACGTATTGCAGACCAATTTCCAATGAATTTATTGAACATCCGCCTCCCATGAGACGCCCCTCTACGCGGTATGAGGGTAATTACAAAAACTGATATTATATGTTATAATTAACATCTTATATTATTAAAACATAATACTATTACATAAAAATTTATACGTAGCTAAAATTCCAGTTACTGTTTCATGATATAACCGTACAAGAAAGCCAAAAAACATAAACATATTTATAATCATGTCATTGACACTCGTCAATTTATTGTTAAATCGAATTTCATTTAATTATATATTCCTATTACATTCACTAATATATCTGCGACAAGGTTATTTATTAAAAATCTTAAAAATTTAGTATAATAATTCAGCTAATAAATTATTACTTTTTAATATATGCAATACATCTAGAATGAGCACTATTAAATACTTCCGAGGTAGTTTTTAATGGTACTCATTTTATTTCCTCAACTTCTCTGTGCTATCTAATCTAACTTGTACCTTGGAACTTGTACCTTCACTTTTTTTATTATATATCTGTAAAGTAATCACAAGTTTGATGTCCATCCCAAATGACCTTCTATAAAATTCGGTAAACGGCCTAAGACACCGATACTCCTGAAAAATTCGGCATGGATAGTTAAACCTAACCTTTATAAAAAGTAGCTTCCACAGAATGTTACGCAGAACACTTGTCATGAAGAAGGATAGCTCTACTGCAGGTTGTTGCACAACGTGCGATTGCGTGACAGTAAATATAATTAAACTAATAAATCGTAGAGTTAAATGAGTGTATAAGCCCAGTTATACGAACGTTTCACTAGAAAGATAATTATAAGATTGTATAGATACTATTAGGGCAAGTTAGTTGGCACGATCAGTTTTAAATTAGTATCTTTAGTAATATCACCAAGCATTATCTAATGCAGCTTTGAGCTACGCCGGTACACAAGCATTGATTCAATTCATGAGCCATTCCCTTCGTACATATCCTGATCAGAAGGCGGAATAGGAAATATTTTGCATTAAAAGTGATCTGTCCACATCGAAAGGTTGACATAACTTTTATTTTCCTCATTACAAGTTCTGTTGTATAACGCGGTAAGTTTAATACGGAACTGGTTTAAATTATTTGATTTTTGAAATATTTATGCGTTGAGTTCTGCATTATATAAATTTATTAATATCTGGCAACTTTAAATATTTCTGGAATAAGTAAAATAAAAATAGTACTTTTTTATGCACCAAGCAGTCAAAACAAAACAGAATTATATGATTTTTAAATATATATTTTTTTAACCACCAATGAAAAACTAATTTACAAAATTAATATTTATATATATTTATAAAATTATGTACTGGGTGACGACTATTCACTGTGGTGGCGACTCCGCTAGGTCAGAGACGAAAAGAGACTTTCCAGAAAAGGATGATCTACTCCGTTGGGTCTGGGGAGATATTTCTGGTCATAACAGCAGTGTAGGATTATTGATGGGAAGATATAGACACTGCGTTTCATTCAATAGTGAGCACGCGACTATGCTGGCTCAGTAATGTCTTCAATAGTCTAATTTTAATTAAATTATTTATCCAATGTTACTCATCAATTATATTAATCACACCTTAACAGTCATGAGCCATCAATCTCAAAAATGGCCAAACTAACACGTTATAAACGCAGACAGAGCTGCTTAAACACTATCACGGCAACTAATTAGCTGAGACTGATTCGAGACGCAGAAAAGGTTTGGTTTCGGACTGTAATGGTGACTAAAACACTCAAAGATGTTCAATAAATAATATCAAATGCACGTAGACAGGGCTGGTTACAAACGGTCATGTCCACTAATTAGCCGGAACTCATTTAAAACGAAGATAATCGGCTTGATGCTAGGCGACCTCTTAGCAACGGTTATCAACCCTTAGCAACTGTTTCTATTACTTAATTATAATAACACAAATATAAAATAATTATAAAATAAAAATAATATAAATTAAAATAAATTAAACAATAATACTAATTAAATAACTGTTTACAATAAAACATAAATTCATTATAAAATATGGCGTTAACAATAAGATAATGGATTTTCGAGCAATTCCATCATTTGTTCTCTAGCTTCAAACCCAGACAAACCTCGGCATTCGAATTATCGAAAAGAAATTCCAATAGTATTAATTTTATAATGCACAAAATTATACCTTTTGGGGCTTTATTTTATGTAGAAAATTACTATAAAATTAAAAATTTTACAAATGAATTGGAAGAAGACGAACAGTCAATACAAAATTGAATAATAATATAAACTCGTCATTAATGTCTGATTTGATTTCCATAAAATCACATTTGTCAAATTTGCGTCTGGAATTTACTCAATTAAATTTCCGAAATCTATTTAAAACAACAATAATGTTGGAGAAAAAATCGAAAACGAACAAAGGAAAATTAATGCCTAAAAATTTAAATTTAAAATAGATTAAAAATAAAAATTGCATTATTTTAAAACAAACTATAATGACTCAATCAACGGTTTAAAAAATGTTGACAATGAGCCTAAGGGATAGGGCGCTCATTTTCTCAATTAAAATATATATTAGGTAATAGGCTACTCAATATCAAAAATTTGAAATGCACAATATCCTCAATTTCAACTCAATACCAAAGTAGACTTATATATACATATTAAAATTAAATTAAAAAAAAAGATTAAATATAAAATTAAAACTTTTTGATGTTTTTTTTCTTCATCGACTTATTACTTGTTAGTTTTTGGATTAATGTTATTTTCATATGTAAATACACAATTGAAAAGCTAAGTTGAAGAACATGGCATGGGAAATTTTAGTAAAACACAGTATTTTATATTTTAAATATTCATTTCTAAATAACTCCTTCTTATTGTATTTGGAACTTAAAATTGAGGTACTTTCTAGATGTTGATAATGGAGTATTTCCAGATTTTATAGTAAGAATATCAAATTATCATCATATATTAGTATCTTGGAGTGCTACCAATGAGTAGTTTCTCTACATGCCTGTATCACTCCATTTTGATCTTACACTAAATTTACTTAATGTGTTTTTATGTAAATACAGTTGCCGATGTCATGCACATATTTCGATGTCAGCTGACTGAGGGGATCAGCTTATCGAAAGTATATAAATATATAAGTATATAAATATATATAAGTATATTGACCGCACCCGGACCATATTCCATTCATATATAAAGAAATGTACTGAACCCAATAAAGCCAGTATTTTACAGCAGTTCAAGCGTGTCAAATCTTATTCCTTCTTTTCTTTTTTTGACATTTTGCTTTCGCCAATGCTTTAGTGGTGCCGACTTAGAGAAATTCACAGGAGAGACCGGAGAATTAAATAACTTCTTAAAAGGGGGTGATCGGCTAATAAGCCGAATTGAAGCGAAGACAGCAGAACACCTGCTCGACAGTGAGGATGCTGAGGCGTTAAGGGCAGCAGGGTGAAAAGAAGTATCCTCAATCAAATTCAAGCGAATGAGGGGATACACTGGAGCGTGATCAAGGCGAGACTGAAGAAGGCATTTGGAGGAGGACGTTGGACACCAGAAGAGGATCCATATTTATTTCCATATTTCCCAAAGAACCACCATATTTATGATGATTAGAGAGGTGAAGAAACCAAGACAGTCTAATGGCCAGTATGCCGCGGAACTCCTGGCACGCTACAATAGAATCACCAACAAACTCAGCGAAATGATGGAAACAATCCTGGTCTGTACCCTGTGGTCGGATGCAATTCCTATCCCATGTACTCAAGATTCAGTTGGAAATAGAGCTGGGGAAGAAGGGGGAATACCGAGAGAGCGCTCCTTCGTAGAGTGCGCACAGGAACTAAATGAGAAGAACAGTCCCGTCTGGAAATAGAAGAAAACGGATGGACGAGAGTTGCTTATAATCGACCGAGGACTAATCCAGTTCCATGGAGGAGAAATGAATTTCTTCATGGTGGGAAGGAAAGAGTAGCTATCACCGAAAGAAGGCAGATAAAACCAAGATTCAGCGGGCGCAGTGAGGACAGAAAATGTCATGAGTGCGGGAAAGTGGGGCACTTAGTAGTCCACTATCCATACATGTACTGAAGAAGAGATGTGGTCCAGGGTGAACCAATAGAGATCAACGCCCAACGGATACGGAGAAGCAACCGGATATTGAGTAGATCATCTGGTGAATCGAAGGAAACATCGCGAACGTAGGATAATGAAGAAGATGCTGAAGAACCACGGACCCGGGCTGGTCAAGAGGATAGAGTGGAAACAGGAGGATGGAACCAAGGGAACAAAGGTGGATGGAGGCGAGGAACTGGAGGTCTGCCGAAAAGAGCGGCGATCTGCCTATAACAGAGATAGCAGGAGTGAGGTGGTAGTGGACACCGGCAGTTCCAACACCATCATGCGCCGAGAAGCCCTAGAAAAGCTGTGTAGTCGAGAGAGGAGATATCAGATTCGGGAATTTCAACGTAAATTAATCACCCTGGGTGGCCCTTAAGAAGTATATGGAGAGGTGGAGATAGGATTGATACGGTGGGGATTTAGTAGAGAAAACTTGCTGGTATATGTGGTAGGAAGTATGCCTAAGGAATACAAAGAAATTGTGGGATGTGCCTTACTAAGGAAGGTGGGGGCTTGGGTTAGGAATAGCAGAGGGAAATGGAAGATTAACCAGGGAGGAAAAATCTACAAATGTCATTTTCAGCGAAAGAACGCGGGGGATCGGGTTGAGGCAATCAATCAGGCCGGAGACTGGATACAAAGCCTTAGGAGGGAATATGAATATATATCTTTTAAAGAAGGGGACAAGCTTGAGACAACTGGAAGGACGGTCCATGAGATCTTACTAAAACAAGACAAAGTATTTTACAGCAATTCAAGCGTGCCAGATGTTATTCCTTCTTCTCTTTTTTGATATTTTGCTTTCGCCAATACTTAAGATATATA
>NW_027105652.1:524668-569333 GCF_000696795.3 Halyomorpha halys | reverse complement strand
ATTTTATGTAAATTAGTGATTGATAAATAATTTTATCCAGAAATGCAATAGGGACCAATCAACGTAAGATAAGCTACATCGATAGTTTTTTGTTTCATTTTGAGACCAACTCAAACTCAAGACTCTATCTATATCTGATATGGATTTAGAGGAACGCCAGGGTAGAATTTAGAGGAAGCCTTGGTTTTATTTTGTGAAATAATAATTAAAAAATATGATAACGTTGTTGCACAGGTTGATTCATATAATAAGGAATCAACCTGTGTTACAAAATGTTGGCCCAATTCAAAAATAATTTTGGCTTGAAGTGGGAAACAGTGAAATATTGGTCTTACATATATTTGCAAACTCGAATCGTTCGATAATCGATTCATTTCCGGTACCGAGGTACCGAGCCTGGGGAACCGCCCGGCAGGTAGGCCAGTAAAAAATTGTTCCTTCTTGCCCGTACCCCTAAAAATTAATTAATTTTTAATGTGTAAATATTTTAAAAATAGCAATGAAAACAAAAACAACGATCAATTTAAACAAAATAAATAGTTTGTTTTGTTAATATTCAATTGTAGGGTGTCTTAAATGTGAATAATCGAGTTCCTTGGAAATCCCAGTTTTAGAAACATTCAAGTTTCCACTTTCTTACGTTCAACCAAATTAAGTGTGACCTCAGTATTATACTAAGTAACGATTGTAGTGAAATCGACGTCGATAGGTTTTTTTTTTGTCCAACAGGCAATTAACGATTTTGATCACCGTCAATATTGCGCTATAGCATTGATTTACGCCGGTGAAGATTAATAAGTTGAGCTATTATATTATATTATTAGGTTGACCATATGTGTTTGTAGGAAAATTGCCCGGGCGGTGGTAAGAAATATTTAATATTTATCAGTAATAAACAACAAATAGAATGTGTAATGAATTTGAATCCATAAATGGGTGATAGACAATTCTAGGAATAAAAGTTAATATCACGTTCAGATCCTTCCATCTTGAGAGTTACAAAGGAACGCTGACATTCGCCTCAGCCACATGACTCATAAAAAACTAGTTGGCTTGATAAAATCTAATCTAGCGGAAAGTACTTTTCAACAGAGGAAAAGTGACTTATCAGAATGAAAACAGTTTTCTCATGCGGGCCAGCTTTCCCTGGAGTGGTGAAGGTCGGAAGAGGTGTTACAGAGGACGGACGTTGGTTTCCGCAAGAAGGCGAACATGGAGGTCTTACATCACATTGGCGGCCTACTGTCAGCATCCCCAACTGTTTCCCGTATCATTCTTCGTGTGCTTTCTTTATTCGTCTCGCCTGGTGCCTTATGGTCCTATTTCCGATCGTCAGCATTGATAAGTGTTGTAGATTTTCAAGTCGATCTGAAGAAAGTCGGAAATGACCAATGGATTGTATAACCCGCGTTGCCTACACACTAAGTTGAGGCCTAAGACTTGAAACTTGAATAGGAACTTTCAAATATATCGAGACAAGAAATTGAAAATGACAATAAAATTCATATTACCAATACCAGAATATATATAAATATATATCTCTTATAAGCACAAATTATATCGTGAATATAACAAGCACTGTAATCGAAATCATAACATATGGACTGCAAAAGCGCTGACCCTGTTACATATGTGCTTCCTACCTGGCCATTTCTGACATACACGGTTGTGTTTTCCTACAGGTTATCAAACGATTAGGAAAGTCGAGGTTCCATTCCGCGGGGTCCCTATTAAAGCAAAGTTGAACCGCTGTAGACTTGAAGATGCTTAGGTGACAACTTAACACACTCGGCTATTACGTCTTCAATGCGCTTTCTCAACCACTAATTACAGTTATCATTGTGTGTTTGAGAGAATACCACTGGAGGATCCAGAGAATGGGACAGGAGTGGGAGGGGATGCCACACTCTTAAGAAAAAAAAATTAATGTTTGAAATAATTTTATATCTTTCATATTATTATTGCAAAAAATAAAACAAGATATGCTTTTTTCGGAAAAACCTAAAATGTTCCGTACTGGAAGATTATTGATTGACCGTGTGTAAAGATGAAAGGAATATGGTCCGGGTGCGGTCAAAAAAACTCAAATAGTAGAAATATACTATTTTAATGAGCCAACGTTTCGCCCCACGTTGCAGGGCTTCTTCAGGGCTATTTTGATGGCAGTCAAAACAAAAAATGATTTGGCAGTCAAAATAGCCCTGAAGAAGCCCTGCAACGTGGGGCGAAACGTTGGCTCATTAAAATAGTATATTTCTACTATTTGAGTTTTTTTGACCGCACCCGGACCATATTCCTAAAATGTTCCGGCTCAAATTTTACTTGATCCAATAAAATTTTACTAATTTTCTTCTTATTATTTTTCTCTTAATGCTTATTTTAATTTTAATTTTTTTTTTTCGGCTGACTCCCATTGCTGTCCTATCCTGCCTAACCATGGTTGGGGGTCAAAGTTTTTCATTTTGTGGTACCGCTACTCAATGAAAAAAGTCAACGCCCCAGGCCGGATTCCAACCGGCACCACCAATAGACTTGATGTCTATTAAATTCGCCTGCGCGAAGTCTGTAGCAAATGTCACAAGACATAGGTTTGTACGATAGAAAAATAAAACAGAACTTTGATAGACAAAATTTATAAATAACATGGTTTTATTCATAGTCGCAATAAAAATCCTAAAACTATGGAATTGGATTCTATTATAACTTGCCATTTTGAGATAACATGAATTATAAAATGGTTTTAAAACTTTAACAGAAAACTAACAGTTCAGCTCAGAACTTTCCATGGGTTAGATGGATAAAAGTTTTTTCCTGATTACTTCCATTTGCAATGGCGTTGTTGGCATTGTAATTGCGTTGAACAATAGGATCTAATGTCTCATTTATTGACCTTTTGTTTTTAATTTTTTTCATTGTTTTGAATGTATAAGATTTTTCTTCTACTTCGGTGAGTCGAACAAACATCCAATACAAAATTTCTTTCAAAATTCGTACACTACATTAAATTTTTGGCTTATCCAAGATACCGTTAGGGAGCGCGATAAAGATAGTCGATAATAATGAAGAAGATAGAAATATTAATAGTGAGGTGTAGATAGTTGACCGTAGATTAATGCTTGAAGAAGTTTGTCGGGGGGTGCGGTCAGCATAGAACAACATAAATAAACAAAACCATATTTATTTAAATGCCCTGATTTGCCCTGATTAAATTTAGCCCTGATGAAGACCTGAAACTCAGGTCGAAACGTCGGCATAAAATAAATAAATATGGTTTTGTTTATTTATGTTGTTCTTTGCTGACCGCACCCCCCGACAAACTTCTTCAAGAAGAAATATTAATAATTTGGGAGCTGAAGAATAAAATTTTTATTTTTTAATTCAATTCTGTAATATGTACTGAACAGAATGTCCTATAATATTGTTTTTATTTTATCAATACGGGCTGGTTTCAACAAAATAAAATAAAAAAGTTTTAGGGAAACTAATTTTGGGTTGATACAATAAAAATAAACTATAGAATGATAATACTTTTTATTCAATTCTTATTTTTCAACTAACAAAAATATTTTTTGAACTTTAAATATAAGGTGTTGAATGACATATGAATTTTGATAAAAATTAACTGGTTTTGAGAATTGCTCAACAATTAGTAAATTAATATTGCAGAAAAAATTACGAATTATAAAAAACAGAAATTATCAGTCATTGATAACTTCAATTTAAACTTCGAAGTATCAACAAAGTTGTAGATTATTAAAATTAATTTTGAATTTAAAAACCATTATTTATGTAAATGTATGGAAACTTTAATTAATTAACTCGACACATGTTTGGGTAGAACTCAAATATTAGGCAATGGTAAAGGCAACCGTATTTGAAGTTTGGGAAAAAAAACCGTGGGCGTCAACGCTTTCACCAATATAACTTCTGTAAATATACCTATCCACGCCCGTCACTAACAGTATTGGATAAACAATTTGCCATCAGTGTGGAGACAAATAGTTGTGTGTAAACAATATCCTTGTGTTAGCTGCCAAACTGTCCATCTATCTTAGTCTGGCTCTGTCACTCCAGGTTCTACTTGGTGTCACTCCAAGTTTCTCTACGGTACTGCTTTGATTCCAGAGTTTTGGGGTATTCCCACAGTGGAACGAAATGTTCGATTGTGGGTAAAAAGGGACAAAACTATCAGCAATCAAGCGACACTTGTAGGAAACGTTTAAATGTACACGTTTGCCACCTGCCACAAATCCAAGCCTTGTACAAATTCGTGGTAAACAAAGGAAGCAACAAAAGTTGGTATCCACATGCTTGTTTGGTTTTTTTGACTTTTGTCGGCTATTGCATTCGATTTACTCCATTTTCATTTAATAAAGGAACCAAACAAAGATAGATAAAATGAAAGGAAACATAAATAACAGCAAATTAGGTAATAAGTGATAAAAATCCACTGAAATGGAACTACGTTGCCTATAAATCCAACATTTATTCTAGATTTTTTATCAAATACTTTTTTAATTTAACTACCAAAAAATATACTGTCTTTAAAAACTAATATTTATGCTATGTTAAATAAAAAATAAACTGTTAAAGTTATTTAATAAGATTTAAAATAAACCATTTATACGGAATTGATAAAATTTTAAAATATACGATCTTAAAATGATGTTAGTTATAGAATCCGAAGATTGGAAAAATGTGAAAAACAGAGAGCACAATTACTTATCTGTTGGCAGTTCTAAAACAAGACTAACTGAACACAGACGTGTGGATACAGCACAAGCGCCCTTTGTCGGGGCACAACCGGCTTTTTCAGCTAACTTATACCAGCTATTCCGAACAAGCCATCTACACGCTTGGGAATGTGATATTTTTTTAAAAAAAGTTTAACAAATGTGTTGAGGCCCCAGACTTAACTATCGATTCAAAAATATTCGTTATTTACAAAGCGTTTTCACTGTCTCTGGAATGTTCCTATAGTTTCTAATTCCCAAGAGTCTATAAATCTGATATCTCGATGATTTGAAAAAAAATTGACTTTTTCATCCATGTCCATGGACTTTAGCGATTCGTCCCACTGTGCGCCAATTGTTCCAGTATTGATATCTTATAGGTGTGAGTAGGTGGTCATCTCAGAAGTGGTCAGATGAAATCTATTAAATCTAAGGGAATATCTTTTCATATTACCTTGCAATTTTTGTAAAGTCCTTTTGTCAGTACATTTTTGTAACTTGAATTTGCAGAAATTTTTCAGCTTGAAAATTCAAATACGGAAATAAAATATCTACTAATACTGACTATTCAATAATATATTTTTTGTTTTTTAAAACCTTTTGGAAGTACTAAATTTACTGTATATTATAAGCAAGAGAAGATCGATACCATAATAATCGATTAACCAACAATTTAAGAACATATTATTTACAAATTATATTAATCAATGTGTCAAACTTGTAAAAAGTTAAAAAAGCATTATGAAACCTCTTTGGAACACTCATCAACTTACTACAGTATATTTTAAAGTCAGAAGAATAAGTCTATATGTATTTTAATGCCTTATGTATAAATTTTAAGTTTTGGCACACGTTGCGAGTATACTGATATTCGTTATACTTTGTGTCCCTCCAAAACCAATTTAAGGTTTATTTAATACAAGCAATCTATAAATAAGGGCATATAAATATAATTTTTTGTAAACTAGACCGACAATGCGATTAAAAATCTATTTACGGAATGTATTTGATAAATGCTGACATCTCTGCGGCTATTATCTCCTAATGATCGGATCGACGTGTTGTTTCAAGGTCTAAAATCACATATGACAATTAGTTACATTGTCCAATTTTGTAGTTACTGGATTAGTTTTATGAATCAACTCAGTTGGATCAAGTTCATCACAATCGTTTGTGGGAGCATGGAAGTCCACAACCAGGTAACAGCATAGAAAACAGTTATGTGTTGGAATCAAACATTTAAGAATTAAGATGACTGAAACAGACATTGTATATAGACTAGCGGACTTTAAAGCAAATCACACTAACAATGATAAATCAAAAGGCTACATTCCAGAATGACGAAGATGAATGATGAAGATTTGTAACAGGTCCATGTGTTTAGTAGAATTTCTTCAATCACTTTCACATAATACGTAACATGTGACTCTACAGAAGAGCGACTATGACATTCAATTCTTTTTGGAAAAAAAAAAAAAAAGAGAACAGGAAGGATCTGTCTTCACTATGACGAAAATGGTGGACTGTGGCTTCCTAACAAATCAACTGTATCCGTTCATAAGATGTAGATTTTTAATACAATCGAAATTTTTATTTATATAATTAAAGGATGCAGAGAAGAACTGTAGGTCAGTGGTTGGGCATAGTCTTACCATTCTAAGGTCTATTGGTGGTGCAGGTTCGAATTCGGTCCTGGGCGTTGTCTTTTTTCATTGAGTGGCGGTCCCACAAAATGAAAAACTTCGACCCCTAACCATGGAGAAAATAATCGGAATGCAAATAAATAAATACAAATAATCGGAAAATTCCAATTCCATTAAAATATTTTTTTTAAAAATTGTATAATTTGGTGTTTAAGATAAACTTCTATGTAAATTTCTTACTCTTATTTTTAAACTAAATGTTTAAAGCATCCAATAGTCCTTCCTCTTTCATCAGGTTATGGGAGAGGCTTCTATCTCTGGTCCCTGATTATTTTCAGAAACATCTGAATAGGATGGCCTGAGGACCTTTGCACGCACGGAACATTTATTGGAATGCTTTCAATTGATAATTTTGTTGACTAATTGCTTTTATGTTATTAGATAGTGATATGCCAGTAATCCCACAAAATAGGCATCTACGTAATATACTTTTTTTCTGCAGAGTTAGCTATGTTCCGGCGGACGTGACAACCGATCAAGTTGGGGTGTGGACCCCCAATTGTCTTATTCAAAACGTTGTGGGTTCGATTCCCATCTGGAACAGTTAATATTTATATCTCGATGGCCCTGAAAATGAATCTTGACGCTGTCATTGATGTTATGCGAGATTGTACCTCTAAATAGCCGTCAGAAGTCAAAACCGACCGTTAGGCCCACTTGCCGGACTTGTTCTCCCACCCCCCAGTTACCAGTACCTGTGGTCCGACTGAAAGTTACTCCTGCCGAGCTGGTCCTCAATCTTGTAATAATAAAACAGTAATAACATAAAATTATGAGCTTTCACATCCCGCAATTAAAAAATGTTTAGCATGTCCCACTGGGTAGGAATTAAATAATTTCTTTTGGAGGGAGAAGTTGGAGTTGACTTCAACTCGATCCCACCATTTAAAAATAATAAATAGCGAACCAATTACTATGACGCGAATAGAAACTAATTATGAGGTTTCAAAATGATTATTAACAGAATTTTGAGCGACAACATTTCGTAAAAAAATACCCCTCTTTGTTTATTCCCGGTACAAGAGAAAACTGTTCTTAAAATTAATGAAATTAATTATTTCCTAATTAAATGCTATCTTCTTATCTAACAGATTAATATTAAAAATGAATCAAGGGTCCCTTGGTGTAAAATTTTAAAATGTATAAAATGAGCTGTTTATCATAAATATTTTCTTATATTTAAGAGGTGGACATCCATTATGAATTTTGAACAGTCCGAAAAAAAAATTATCTACCTTCCTGAATCCTTAGTACAAGAGGAAAGAAACTATAATTAAAATTAATTAACTACTTCGTTATTTCAGTAATTATTTGATTCTATATAGGCTCATATCTGATTTTTTTGTAAAGGCGTAGTACAATTGATTTGATTTACAATGATAACTATTTCATTAAAATGGATGTAGTTTACAGATATTTAATATGTGCATACTATTAGAGTAACTTCTTATCATTAGTATCCATAAGGATCCACTGCACGTACCCCGTAACTTTCTTTGTAAGTTATGCTTATTATCCTGCAGTGCAGCTGTACAAGGCTATTACACCAGTGGTGCAGGTTGCAGGTCAGAGAATGGCCAGCAGGACCGGAACTACGATTTCTGCCAGGGAGGTCGATCAAGCTCAATTTTACCATCTCTTCTTTCATCTATCGTTAAAAAAAAAAACATGAATAAATTACAAAACGGTGGTCGAAAAACTGAAAAGCTTAAAATATTTGCTAATTTTTCATGAATAATTACGAAATGATGGACGAAAAACTGACAAGCTTAAAATGTTTGCTCATTTATCATGAATAAAATTACAAAATGGTGGTTGAAAAACTGAAAAGATTTAAATGTTTGCTAATTTTTCATGAATAAATTACAAAATGATGGACGACACACAGATAAGCTTAAAATGTTTGCTAATTTTTCATGAATAAATCACAAAATGGTGGTAAAAAAAAACTGAGAAGATTATAATTTTTGCTCATTTTCTTGAATAAATTAAAAATGGTGGTCCCAAAACCGAAAAGTTTAAAATATTTGCTCATTTTTCACTCAGTACTCAATAGTTTTAAAACTTTATACAATAATAAACTTAAAACTTTTTTTTTATTTAGTATTAATTTTCTAAGATTGGGGCCCTCCTGTCACACTTTACGAAATGCATTTTTTAAAAAACAATTATTTTTTTCAAAATTAGCATTTTGTGAATTTATTTTGCCAAATTTATCTTGACGAACGAAGAAACTACTTCATATTGCATTAACTTGCTTCTATTTGAGAGTTAATATACATCATTACATCTCATAGTTCCGGAGATATTTGCTAAAACACATTTACAAATTGTTGATTTTTATCATTTGAAAAAAGAAATAAAAACGATTTTTAAAAAACTGTATCTCAGCAACTTCTAAATAATTCAATAAATAAACGTACCGTGCAGTAGTTACTGTTAATAAATAATTATCACAAAATGTCAATTTCTGATTGGTTCTTGAAAAGTGTTAACTTATAAAAATTATTGAACGTGAAATTAATAGTAAATTTATACTCCTATAAAATAGTTTTTTGCTTATAATGGCTTTGAAGATATTAAGCACTAAGTGAAAAATGAGCGACAATTTTAGGCTTTTCATTTTTCTGACCAACATTTTTTTATTTACTCTTGTTTTTTAAAACCAGTAATATAATATTTTTGTATATAAAATTGTCAGTAAATTAATGCCAAACGAGACGATGGCCAAAAAAAAAAATCATTTTGTATATTGTTTCTGAACTTTGACTACTAAATAAAGATAAAACGAACAAACAAATAAAACTCCATCTTTGAGGTAATTAATTTTACATAAAAATCTAAATTACCATTACTATCAATCAACTATCATAACTTGCCAGTACACTGATATCACTCACTACCAGACCTCACTTGGAATGTTTGTGGTAAGATAGAAACCTAATGAACTTTCTTCGGTGAGTTACTTAACTAGTAATTCACACTACTCCTCATCTTCTAATCAAATAACCGTTCAAAATTAATTTTAAGAAAGATTAATATTATAGGACTTATATTCAGTAATTATGACTATAACAATGACTATTTTCTAAGCCCCATTGCGTTTGAGGTCAAGATGGACAAAAAGGGCCGCCCGTAGCTTAGTGGTTAAGACAGTCTTACCAATTTGATGTCTATGGCGGTACCGGTTCGGATCCGGCCTGGGCCATTGACTTTTTTCATTGAGTGGCGGTCCCACAAAATGAAAAACTTTGATCCCCAACCATGGTTAGGTAGTATGTAAGACTCCATTGGGAGTCTTGGCCGAAAAAAAAAAAAAAAAAAAAATGGGCTGATGAGAAGATCTTTTACTACATTGCGAATGCATTTGAAGAGGGACTGAGGAAATTAGATATTTAGATAAGAGGCTAGTGATAGCTTGCATAACTAGGCACGTTTGAGGGTGGTGGTCAGTTCTTAAAGTTGTACTACGAGCATCGCGATGGGGTTACTCAAGCATTACGTCATAGAAATATAGAAATGATATTATAAAAAGATAGAGAACAGTACAAGATGGTGTCTCTAAGCAACATATTACTCCATTCAACTCAGCTATTGTTGGGAGGTAGACGGACGCTTAAAACTAGGTTGGATAATCCAAAAACATACTTTATTCATAATTTTATTTTTTAAAGTAAAACTTAAACATGAATATGCTCTTATTTATTCATAAATATGCAGTTAAAACAGATACATTTAATTAAAAACAGGAAAATTTGACTGAAAATATATAATTTTAATTCGTCGAAAAAGTTTAAATAAATAAAAAATATACAATCATATTTAATTATATTGAAAATTTCAGTTCACCACTTTTTTTCCAGTTTCAAATTATGGTATCTAAATTGTTGATGACATCCATTAATAATTTTTCACCCTGTGAACCTAATAAATAAGTTTTTACTGTAGAATTTTTCCTTATTTTTTTGTGTTTTATTCTTCGATGTCTAATCTAAGAACGTTAATCTGCCAAAATAGGTTTTTTTTACAAAATATAACTCTGGAATAACATTCAAACAATGCATCTGTGAATCCTCCCTCTCAGTATAGGTAGTATCTAACAACTCTCCTATATATAATAGACATCTCAATTGAAATTTTAAAATTAAATTTTTGAAATACTATAATTTGTAAAAAGAAATTAATGTAAATTGTTGTTTGAACTAAAATGTAATTATGAGCTAAAAGAAACTTTTAGAAACAGAAAAGTGAAAGAGTTCAAAATTACATTTAAATTTTCTAGATTAAAATGTTTGGATTAAACTTCCAGTTAAGGCTTGCCGGAAAATAAAAGATCTGTCTGGGTTATATATTTTACGTTTGAATTGATTTTTTTTTCTAATTTACGATAACATTTTTTTCGATCAATAATAAAATATTTAAAAAAAGAAAACTTTGCTGACCGCATCCCCAACAAACTTCTCCAATCATTAAAAAAATAAAAGTGAACAGAATATAAAATAAAATAGAACAGACAAAACTATGAACATACAAGAAAAATATGTTTTAAAAAACAGTAAAAGATTTAAAATAAAGTTGGTTTAAAACATCGCAATTATTAGGAAGCATAAAGACATAATAATATTACCGTCAATAACTTCTGTAGTTTTATCTTAATTATAATTGTTTTAAATTTTCTTGCCAGTCCAGTTTTCAGTACAACACATTGTGTGGACTAAAAGCAAAAAAATAGGTATGAAATGGTTTAATATTATCACGACATCGTCTTTTTTTTTTTTTATCACATTCCTTATACATATAATAAAATATGGAATCATGTTAAGTTACCCATTTTATCAGCAAAACTTCCGTTTTTTACTTAAGACGCGTAAGTCTCTCAACTCTCAATCTCTCAAGGTGCATCTAACGAACTATTTATTTCATGATTGAAGCTGACGGAACAGAATTTTGTATGTTTATTATATTTATCTTTTTTTTGTGTGTATGATTCAATTTATTTATTAATTTAGGAATATTTTACTCAAACATGGATAGATATCCTTTATTTAATTATAATTTATTTTATTTTGTCTATTAATTTATTTTATTATAGCTTAGTTTATTAGTGACTTACTTTATTATAAATGGAAGACGAATGTTTACTTTGAATTTTTGTTTTTTTAATTATAGCTATTGTTGATATTCAACAATAAAAAACAATTTATCTCTATATTTTTTTTTCAGAACTGAATTTTCTTGGAATCGAATCAACATTAATTCTTGTTCAATTATTGAATCTCCTTTGTAAAGAAAAAATACAAGAATAACTTTAATTAAAGTCGGTTTTTTAAGTTAAGTGAGTTTCTCATTAGTTCCTTAAACATTATATATATCCAATCCAAAGTTGTGCTAATTCTCTCAATCTTACTCTATTTTTTGATAAAACATATAGATAACAACATAGTATACACCAGTTTTTTTAAAAATTTTATTTATGCTCTGAGGTGGCTGAGGTATAAATATAAGAATTACCTGACTGCTGTTAGTGGAACAAAAACGCAGAACACAAGTCCAAATTGATGTGCTAAGTAACCCATTTGAACCGTATATAGTGTGATAAACTAATTAGGCGACATAGAAATAAATAATTGAGCCTTCATTAAAACTCCTAGATTAGTTTATATTTAATTTAATTCCATAAATACCACTTATGACAGGCTACTGATAATGAGGTAAGTACTTGAAAGGTGTGGTCTTTAACATCACAGTAGTGGATCTTCAGGAAGTAATTGTACATAACATTGTACATGCATGATAACAAAAAAAAAACAAACAAAGCTATATTAAAGTGGCCCAGACCTTGGGAGATGAAAGCTGGCGCAACATTCACTTTTATCGCTGGAGCCATCAACCCGTCTGCAGCCGGTGATGAATACTCCAGCATTAGCCGTCCAATGACACTCGGGGGGGCAAAGAGCCCTGATGGGGGCAAAAATTAGATTTTCGTGCCGACTTTCAAAACACGTCTATTGTCGATAACAGTATTCACCAGTACTAACGGCTTCCTTTCACTCCTCAGCCATTACAACCAGACCTTCTTTTTTTTATCTAAGATTCTAAGAAAGCTCAAAATACTAGGGTACTTTTTAATATTGTGGTCAAGTGAAAACATATCTATTAGCTATTCAGTAAGCTTAGATACTTCTATTAAATGTAGTCTCTAATATTTTCTTTTTTTCAATTTTGTCCGATTAAGGATTTTTCCCTTTTACTCGTTTGCTTCCGTGAGTGAGAAAAAGGTGTAATTCAGTCAAAGAATTCCCGAAAATCCTTGCACAGCCTGGCTTTATTATACGATTATTTTCATAGTTTTTTTTTTTGTACCCTTCATTAAAATATAATTAGTACTCCATACATATTTAATCATGAAATGTATTATATATACTTTACTGATTCTTCTCCCTTATATTGGCTTGTGGCATTATAAGGTGTTATCAGTTAAGCTAATGTGGTATGGCTACGTCATGGAATTAATGGATCGTGAAGGGACCGTTCCTAGGTTTATTATTTTCATAGTGAGTAAAATAATTATTTCTTAACCTATTGGTGATTGTGAGAAGGAACGGATGAAGACAATTGACAAATCACTTGACAATTGATTTTGGGACTGTTCAATGACTCCAGTCTTCTGTAACTGAGTATGCAGTTATTGATGATTATAACACTGGTTCTGATATTTATTTAGTGGACTGTATAATGTGACAGAAAATATATTTAAGTCTACTGCAATTTATATTGGTTATTGGACTATAATCTATTATATACATTAAACTATTAAACTTATTAAACTATGGCACACATCTATACATACATAAATAGTTGACCGAATAATATAATGTATGAAGAAAATGGTCAGGGTCGCCTTTGCCTGATGAAGGGATTGAGAGTAGAAAAATAAAGTTAACTTGTAAAAGTAAAGATGGCGTATATGATTGAATCGAATTAGTACAGGGGGGTTCCCTGAACAGGGAAACAAAAAAAAAATATTTTCCAGAAGCTTCGGACAGTTAAAGAGTGTAACTTAGAGACTATAAATTTAAGATTTTGTTTTAGATTTGATGGAATAGTTGATGCTCGATACGGTATGACCAACGAACCCACACATTGTGACCTTAATATTCAATTTCTCAGTAAGTATTCAAAGTTTTATAGTCTTGAAGCTAGGACACTCAAATGCCCAGAGCAAGTATGCAATGACTCAATACTAATTACCCAACTGGAAGAGAAGAGCTGGGAGTCCTTGCCAACATTCGAGCTGCATAGAGCGGTTCGGAGTTCTCTAAACAGAATGTGAATATTGCAAATAAATATTAATACATTTAATGGGATTTATTTTATTTTTAATTCTTTCCTTAAGTTATTTTCTCATTTTGCTGTTCTTTAGTTCATTTAACTACTTAGATATATTTATTAATAATTTTTCCTTATTATTATTTTAGTTTTTACTTACCTTTTTTTTATTCCTTATACTATCTTTTACATACTTTTTTATCTAATACTATATAGTACATATGCTATGATTGAGTATTGTTATTTCAATAAATGTTACTTTAAAAATAAGGGGTCGGAAAAGGGTACTCATTTTAGGAGAATGTTTGATTGTAAATTTGCCATTTCAAAGACGTCAGCAGTATTATTTTAAATCGCCTTATTTTTTAAATTAATATTTCTATTTAAACTACTCAACAGGTACAATATATGTCCTCGAAAAGTAGATAATGCACTAATTTAGATTCAAAGCATTTAATGCTCATTTTATTTAGTGAAAATTTCTTTAGAGATATTTCTAACCATTATAACAAAACAATTATTAGCACCTTTTTTAAGAAGGGTAAATTTCCTAAAATTTGAGTCCTAATAGAACTTTTTGTGTTAGATATTTTTTAACTGCAACAGTTTTTCAAATCCTTTCATTTTCTTATTTTTTCAAAAAAAGAAGCCATGTAACAACTTTTAGGAACTTTCCTTACTCATTATGTTTGGTAGAAGTTTTCAATCAAAAGGCCATTAAATATACTCTGGATACAGGTGGCTGGCTATCTTATTCTCTCTCTAGCTACCCACTGATGTTGCTAGGACAGCAAGCTTCTCTACAGGACGCTAGATGGCCCTAACAATTTCATATTCGTTTTTGCACTAAAAAGTAATATAATTGAATATTATAATATATCTGATAATATCAAATACTGCAAAATTGTATTTTTTTGCAATTTCCCAAAAATATTTAATTTTACCATTATTTAATAACCCCATTGTACAAAAAATAAACATTATGTTCTACAAAAAAAAATGTTAATAAAATGCATTCGAGTTGATTTTGTCATATTTCAAAAACGGATGTATAAGAACTTTCAGTCCTTTTTAACACAATTTAACCAATTGCGCATTTCCATGTGATTTATTGCGTAACGGCTACAATGTGTACAGATAAGTGACAGAACATGTACTATAGGTCTTCATCTTTATTTTAATATAGTATCAGTTTTTGCATTAAAAAAGGTTACAAATTATAAGCCAAAACCCAGGAAAAGTGAGTTTTTTTTTATTATGATTTTCTAAAAAAAATTGTGTTGGACACTTAGACTTCTGTACAGAACCCCCAAAAATATACATTAATCCTCCAAAAACAAATTTTGAAACTACTATTTGACTGGACTATTGGTGATTTATTTTAGGGAACTAGATGAGCGAAGATTCTAGGCAAAAGCATTCGTTGACAACCTTGCAATCGTACATTAGTTGCAGTGAACTGTTTTTTTACTTCGAGTTGGTTTTAATTGATATATGATTTTAAATAGTCTTGCAGTATCGCTTTTAAACACTAATGATCGAAGACGACCTAATGAACTCAGTATTCAATTACGAAGGTCTTGCTTAAGGCTAATTGTGTCATTGATGTCTTAATCGGACTACATGTGTTGGCAGTTAATTATTCATTCAACTAAGATGACTGACACAATTGCCAACTTATGAAGACTGAGAGACGACCTTCGACTCCTCAACTGCAAACAATATACATTAGGCCATCTCAGTAATCATTTTTAATTTCGTAACCTCCATTAATTTATTTTAAGAAAGTAATATTAACAATAGTGTAATTATAGGTTAAGTTGCTCTGTATGGGAACGTTATGAAATCGTATAAAACATTGATCGTACACTACATAGTGGTAGAAATGTTAAAATGCTATCGATGAGATATTGCCTTTCATGTGAATCTTAAGAATCAGTCCGCTGGTGTTCCTCAAGGTAGTATCCTCGCTCCCATCCTATACACAGTCTATACAGCTGACATCCCGACCAAATTAAAACATTATCCTCACCACATATGCCGATGGCACATGTGTGCTTGCAGTTAATAATAACCTTTTAATTGGAACCCAAACTTTCCAATCCCATAACACATTCCTCGGAGAATAGTGTCGTAATTGAAGGATTAAGATAAATCCCAACAAACTTCATTAAATCACCTTTAACCTTCGTTGTAAACATACTGACTGCCCTACAGTATCCTTTAATTCGCCACCTTGGATTTCATCTAACGGTCTAAACTTCCAACTCATTACAAAAAGACTCATCTACATGAAAATTATATGGCCTATCTGGACATACGGAGTTGAGCTTAGGGGCTCCACTAAACCTTCGAATTCCTCTCGCATCCAATCCTTACGATCCAAAATCCTTCGTAAAATACTCAATGCTCCTTACTTTGTTACAAATAAAATCATCCATGAAGACCTTAATATTCCATATGTAATCGATCTAGCCAGAACCTGATCCTTACAAATAATCATTCGTTCCATTATAAACTCCCTAATTGTACACCCATTAACTGCTTCTTCTTCTATTCCTGACAATCCTCCGAGGCGTCTGAAAAGAAGATGGCCTCGAGACCTGCTAGTGTAGAGATATGATTAGAGTACTACCAACGGGAGTTTCTCTACTCGCATGTATCACTCAATTTTGAACTTACATCAAATTTACTCGATGTATCTTTACGTAAATACAGTTGTAAATAGCAATAAATTAATTTAAAAAATCTTAAGAATAATTTGTCTATATTCATTAAGCAGTCACAACGTTTGACTAAATGTTTAAAATCATGTCTATAATTTTGGGTTATAGGAAAATAATTTCCAGATAGACTAGAACATATTATTTTAAAGATTTTTACATAGTATTCAAAGGTACATCCATTCATGTATTTTGATATCTAAAACTTTTTATTTTGGCTCAAGTCTTCCTCTGAAGACCTATACCAGGAGGATTGAATAACCTACTCTCTTTTAAAGCAAAAGTGAAACAAAAAAGTGGTGGGTTGGTCATTTTCCCAGAGCTATGATTCACGTTGAGGTTAATAATAATGTCCACCATTGTAATCTAATTATCTAGGATGGATAAAATAAGAAATGTTACAGAAAAGATAAAAATTGAAGAAAAAAAACATACTGGAAGGGATTAAGAAAAACACCTGCATTGAAAAAGAATGCCTGAAGGAAGATTATCAATGAAGGTACACTTGTGGAAAATAGAAGGTAGAAGAGGACGAGGCTGACCAACTACCTCTTCTAGCTCATACTCTTTGGGGAAATGGACGAATCCTCAATGGAACACCGCCTAAGAAAGGAATGGGGCTTATACAGTTCTAGTTTAGACCGTTTGAGAAGTTTAGCGGATTTGTTCGACAGGAAAAAGATCAACATTATTAAAGGAGACTATAGGGCACTCAGTAGGTTTACGATGAAGGGTAAGGGTGATTTGATGGGATTTATTTTAATCCTCCAATTACGACACCATTCTTCGAGGGCTGTGATATGGGATTGGAGAGTTAAGGATGCAATCAAAGGTTTATTATTAACAGTGAGCACACATGCGTCATCAGCTGTATAGATGGTGTAGACGATGGGACCGAGGATACTACCTTGAGGAACACTAGTGAACAGAGAATAGAGGGGTGAATAGGAAACATTGTGGTTTATAGTTCCATCTAGTTCCATCTGGATGGAGGCCATACAACTTAATACAAATATTACAACAAAATCCTAAATGAAAAAAAAGTAAAGATAATTTTGCATTTTAAGGAATTAATACCATAATTACAGGTAATAATTAACTCTATTGTCATCATATTTGATTATTTATCTATAAATTAACAGATTCATATATTTACCTAAAACATAGTTGAATGAATAAATTAATATTATGTATAGGAAGATGGTCAGGGTTGCGGTCAAAGGAGAAACAAAAATAGTTTACAACTATTTATTTTCCTGTATAGGAAGATGGTCAGGGTTGCGGTCAAAGGAGAAACAAAAATAGTTTACAACTATTTATTTTTCGACGTTTCGCCCCACTTTGCAGGACTGTTCAAGACCATAGATTAAACAGGATAGGTTAAACCTATCGTCTTGAACAGTCCTGATGAAGCCCTAAAAAGTGAGGCGAAACGTCGGACATTAAATAGTTGAAAACTATTCGTTCTTTTTTGACCGCAACTCTTGTCTTGACTTTTTCTTTGCTAATTTATTATCATTTTATATCTTTAATTTTACTTATTTATGTATAATTATTATTTTTTCATGACGTTTATTTAATCTCAATTTTTTTTTTACTTCCCCGTATTGTTTTTGTTTTATCTCCTGTATTTTTTAACTGTATATTTTACGTATTTTTATATAAAAAATGTTTACTCTTGCCATTGTTACTTATTTTTATTCTTATCATTGTATCTTATCTTAGTATTTTTATTCTTATCATTGAATCTTATCTTTGTATTTTTATTCTTATCATTGTATAATTTTGTATCTTTTTAGCCCTGATGAAGCCCTACAAATTGGTTCGAAACGTCGGAAAATAAATATAGGGTGTTTTTTTAAGCCCGATAGAACTTGAAATTGTAAAAAATAACACAAAAAATTAAATTGTAATCAAAAAATTTTTTTTATTCGAAAGATCAATACGTGACATTAACATTTGAAAATGATTTCGGGCATATGGGCACCGCGGCTGTTCTTGACGAAGCGCATTCTGGACGTCCAATTTTGGGCCACTTTTTCGAACACTGCTGGCCGTATGTCACGAATAACACGAACAATGCTGGCCTCCAAGGCGTCAATTGTTGCTGGTTTATCAGCATAAACCAGTGACTTCACGTAGCCCCACAGGAAATAATCGAGAGGTGTCAAATCGCACGACCATATGCGGCAATTTTGCTTATTAACAAACCCGTTAAGCCAAAAATGCGCCTCATCACTGAACACAATTTTACAGAATGCGCTTCGTCAAGAACAGCCGCGGTGCCCATATGCCCGAAATCATTTTCAAATGTTAATGTCACGTATTGATCTTTCGAATAAAAAAAAAATTTTGATTACAATTTAATTTTTTGTGTTATTTTTTACAATTTCAAGTTCTATCGGGCTTAAAAAAAAACCCTATAGTTGTAAACTATTTTTGTTTCTCCTTTGACCGCAACCCTGGCCATCTTCCTATACATCAATTTTTACGGTCAACTATATATACATATATAAATTAATATTATGTTTTGTATTTTCCCAATGAGCCATCTAACAATTGCTTTTTCACTACCGAAGGTAGGGGAGCTTGGTTTTCATGTTAGAAATGAAAAAAAAAATATTAACAGGATCGAAAATTTTCACCTTCTAGTAACCAAGGAATAAATTTAGTTCCATGGTTGACAGTAGTCAAATTTTGTGTTGTATAATCGATTGAACCGTTTTTCATTGGATCTTTTATTTTTACATTTAAACTTCAGAGGTTATTCAATGAATTGAAGGAACTTGGCTACCATGGATATGGCCATCATGAATGTGTCAATAATATTTCCGATTTTGTAAACCCACTAAATCTCATTTAAGAAAACACCATTTTTCAGGTTGGTATTATCCCAATTAAGCGCATGAGATTTTCATAAACCCTCAACCATTGATGCGTTTGTGATTATCCAATTCCTACCGTTATTCAATAAAACAAAAAAAAAAAAAGTAAATGGCCATTTACTGATCAAGTATGAGCAGAACTTCATTCTACTAACTTTATATTGCATAACTTATGAGGCTTTGACGCAACAATTAAAAGCAGCTTACGTAAAGAAATAGTTATTTTCTTTTTGTTTCTTTTTCGTGCTATGTTAGATTCTCGCTTCTATTTATATGCCAAAGGTTACGTCGCCAGTAAGTGGTAACAACTGAGATTGGAACCTTTCTTACATCCTTGTCAGCAGATCTCCTTCTCTAAGTTATATTATAGTAATTAGTTTATTCGTGAAATAGATGTGTTACTTCCTCGTGCCTCAAGTGTCACTGGTTTACGCAATTCGGATTTAGGTCATTTTAGCCAATTTCTTGAAGTTGAAATAAAATTTCCATAGAAAACATTTTAGAAACCTGAAATAAGTATTGTTTATCTATAATTAAGATAATAGTTATATGTATAGATGATACTTAATTTTTTTCTTCAGATTTATAAACTACTACTATAAATTACCTCAATATCCCATTCATTTCAGATTTGGTCTGAAATAGATATACCTCCATTAATTCGAAAATCCTTACCCACCCAAACCCATTAGTTATTAATCCCTCATCCTTAAAAAACCTTGATGAGGCGTCTGAAAAGAAGGTGGCCACGGGATCTTCTAATTTAAAGAAATCATTGAAGTACCCCTATTGGGTGGTTGCTTCCCAAGATTATCATGTGTTCTGAAACATTTATCACATTTACTTATTGTATTTTTTTATACAGTTGTATATTTCAAAATATAAATAAATTATAAACAGTACTATTCCTCCTAGTGTTAAAGATCGAATAGAAAATGGTATAAATAGTAAAGAAAAAAGTTTCATATTTATTTTAGAAATGTTCATATAAATATAAATATTTACATGGATTTATGATCATATCTATAATAAAGATGTATGTTACTGGTGAAATTCCCTTTACGGTTACTAACAGAGACTTAGGATTACCCTTCATCCTTATAAAAATTATAAGAGTTTTTAAACTCAAACCAGTGAATTTTTTTAATTTTTGGAGGAAACAAAAAATTGCAGAAGAAGAAGGTTGCTTTGTATAAAAATACATATATACATACATATACATAATATATAAACGGGCCCAATGAGAGATTGAAGCTTCAGCTCACTCATTCTTCTTATACTCGGAAAGAACTTTTGGAAATTTTGGAGCCCAAAATCGATGACCTTCCGATCGAATTAGAAGCTGATGAAGAGGTTCATTATTAGTAAAGTGTAGCCCAATTAAATGTTTTCTTCATTTTGTGCCCACCACTATCGAAATTTTCAAAGCAGGAATATGAGACATTTGCGTTGATCGAGAATTAAATTAGTGACTAACGTAGAATATAATTTCAGTATTCCATTCCCGGTTACATGTTATTGTTCCATTATGAAAAGAAATTTGATTGTAACAAAGCATGAACTGATTTTTATTTGTGTGTGAAAGAATCTAACGTACAAAATGTATATCTTAAACATAACAAATGATTCAAAACTTGAAAAGTCTACTTAAAACTACAATTGTTTATCAGTTATAATCGATTCCCTTAATTCTAATGAGGTTGGAAATTTTATAACTATATCTTTCAGTGTATTCCTTCGGGTTCTTTCAGAAATTTAATGCCAATTCGAATTATTTTATTAAAAGTTAATTAGATATTCAAAAATATGTTGAATTATTATTTTTATTTTATTCAATAAGGAAATTATTTTTTTCTACCCAGAGCGCTAATCTTTTGTTATGTTCTACCAAAACACACCTCTCCATATAGGTATCACTGTTTCATAATTCATTATTCACTCATGTTAATTGGTTAATCTATACATACATTGATCACCGGTACAGGACATTGTTTTGATACATAGATGATGGTTTTTAGTGATTTTTAATAGTTTTGTTTAAAATTGAAAAAATTGCATAAATACATATTAATATACATAACAATAATTTGTGTGGAAAGTAATTTTAGAAACAAACATCGATCAACTTGAAAAAGAATTAACAGCAAAACCAAAAATTGCTACTTTTAGAACTATAATTGAAAACTACAGCACATGGTCTTACCACTCTTTTTGGTGTTTGCATTCTACTCACAATCAGTAAACCTTGTCTTAGTTCAATTGCATAAATAACAGCTTCTACCGAAAACAAAAGAATGATCCGGAGCATTATCAAGGTACAGCAGTCTTCCATGTTTAATTTAAAACCTAATAAATCATTGACATTCATTGTCTTTGTTTAATTCAATTTAATGGTTTCGCATCATTCCCTCAAAGTACAAAATCATCAGCGTGCCAAAGTAGCATATTTATATTACCACTCGTATTTTTATTATTAAATAGAAAAAGTTAAATGTTTCTCGGTATGAATAACTTTTCTAATTTGTTTGTATTCCAAGGTTAAATTAAGCATATGTAGTGAAAGAAAGTCTTCCAGGCCAAATTATAGAAAAAAAAATAATATTATTATGAAATATTCACAAGGTTTGAGGTATATATAAGAATATGAAGGATATATTTGTAAATAGTTAATAAAACAAATAAAGTATAACAAGAAATTTGTACTATAACGAAAATATTCTAACATGACAGTATGAAAGACTAAATATGTTATAACTTCTGTACTGACAATTAGGCAGAATAACTGATTTATTTATATATTAAAAAATGATTAAAATATAGTCGACAATCTTTTGTTTTTCTCAAATTATACATGATTTAGCATATTTATATACACAATTTATAGCATATATACATATACATATACCTATTTTCATACAATATATATTTTATACAGAAGTTGTGCAATTCTTGAACATTTTTTATAAACAAACCAACTTCTTTGACTTAAAAGTGAAACTAGAGGTACTTTGTAATTACTTAAGGATAAAGCAAGACGACGTAGAAGTTGAACTTCTGACTGCAGGGCCCTGTTTCATAATATAGTACAAACTAATACTATTAGTCCTGTAGATTTATCTTAATTCAATTACACAGACTTCTATAATAGTAAATTGTACTTTAGTATTTTTTAATTCCTGTAATATCACTAATAGTCCTCTCTATAATGAAAAAAATAAGTATTAGTATTATTACCACACTAGTTTCTACACTTGTACTATGAACTAATACTATTAGCTTTCATTATGAAAGAGGGCCCAGGTGGCGCCAGGTCCAGTTCGGCCATGGCTGAATGACTTTATTTCGTGGCGGACCCATGAAATAAATCTCAGGCTTTTCACACTGGCGTGACCAATAATATAACGCATCTTTCTTGTCCATCCCACTACTATACCAAGTTTCATTATTTTTTTATTGACATCTCTGTCAATCCACTAATATGTTTCAGGAAATATTCAATAGCATCCCGTCTCTTAGAAAAATAGTAGTTGAATATATTGAATTTTTTCAATGGTCGGTTTAATATAAAATTAAATTATTTGTTTAACTAAAATAAGCTCATCTTATATTCCTATTTCTTTTAAGAGGCGGGATGTTATTACTTATTTCCTTAAACATATCAGGGAATTGTTAGTGATGTCAATAAAAAATAATGAAATTCTGTATAGTTGTCGGGTGTCTTCTACATCTGAAAGAAACTCAAGATTCTTCTGAAAACATATTAATACACTTTATTTATATTTACATTTGCATACGCAACTGTTTGTTGACATCCAGTTACATGGAGTTGAATATCCTTACCACGAGCCTTAAAGTTCAGTGAAAGGCACACGACTACTATACCAAGTTTCATTATTTTTTATAGTCATCACTAATAGTTTAATTTATTTTATTTATACCAGATCGGCCTGGTGGGCCTGACATGGTTGATATAACCGTTACATTATATTTTTCTTTAACAGTTGATTATGGGGGGAGGAAGTATAGTTTCGTACAAAATACACCTCTAACAATATATAATGTTATAATAAAAGAAAATAATAATAAAATAAATAAATAAGGATAATGCTTCTTAATAAAAGAGAAAAGTAAATAACAAAAAATAATTATATTGGTTCACTTAACAAAACAAACAATTACCCTCTAATTGTAAAAAGAAACAAGTTAATTTGATAAAGGGACGGGAGAAGAAAATAATAATAATAAGTAAAATAGAGGTAGTGTGACTATGAATTAATAAATTTAGAATTTATAACAGAATGTCCTGCGGCAGCCTGGGCTTCAGTCTTCTGGTTGAGATTGGGTTTCCCAGGTTGTCACTGCTCGTTTAACTGTCGGCAACTGGGAGTGGAACTTCATGAACTGTTTTTTTATGTAATCCTCTAGTGACTCCATATGTAATTCCCGAAGACATCACTAACAATCTACTAATATGTTTAAGGATATATGAAAAAGCATCCATTAGAAGAAATGAGAAGGTTATTTCAGTTTTCAGGTTTTTTTTTAGTTAAATTATTTTTTTTGAAAATATTCTATACAATGCACGGATAATTTATATAGTAAACTATCATAAATAAATATATTAATGATGAAGTAACTGGTAAAGGAAAGTCATGTCAGTTCCTGTTGGTAACCTAATAAAGTTAAACTTGAGCACATGCAACCATAATGTTTCAAGTTTGGCTTTACTGCCGTTACGGAATCTTCAAGTAAGAAAGTTAAGTTAAAAAGGAAGTTTTACGGAAAGAATGGCGCCATACCAGTTTCTCGGCAGCTGTGGACAGTTGCTTTCTATCTTGTACTTTTCCTGAAGGGTACACTTGAAAAGTATACATTGGATGTACTATATAGTTGCATATAATATTTGATGTATCAAGTCTAATGTATAATATAAATAAATGAGATTACATCATGAGCAGTACGTAATGAACTAGGATTAAATAATCTCAAAACTAGAGTTAAAGAGGAATATTACCGGTCATGTTGTAAGTGTGAAGTAATATCTCCTTTAATTGATAGCGCTCTCAGAGCTTTCTTACGTTATTTACTTATATTATTGATCATTTATTTCAGTGGCTGATTAGAAACATCGTATAATTTACAGCAGCATGAGTACTAATAAGTTGGAGTCAAACTGCAGCAATGTGTCATAAAAAATGCAATAATTAAAATTCAGCTCCTAGTTTATGTAAACTTAATTTTAATTTTAATAGGATCAAACGTGTTAAATTTAGCTAATAAAATGTTAAATTAAACAGTATTGTTTTTTAATTAGTAATCTTTATTAACGAAATTATAATTCCAAATGAATATGGATCCATGATCCAATCAATCAGTATTAGATTACTTATTATAAAACTTGTATTTAAATTAGAAACTTTCCAAAATTTCAATTCCCTAAGCAGGAAAATTTATACAAAAAATCCACACAAAAAGAGAGAAATAAAAAATTAATGAGTATATATACTTATTTCGTTTTTTGAGTATATATATGTTTATGTGGTCCATCGAGATCAGAGGATGGGGGCAAAGGTGCTTAAAGTCAATCGTCAAAAAAAAAAATTAATAATAATAAAATAAAAAATAAAAATATATATATATTTATATAGAAGTGAAATGCATACATTAACAATATTAGCTTAACACATATGATGAAATATGTAGCAGTTTGTAGTTGTATTGAGGAAAGCTGCATGTCTTGAAGTTATTCTTGTGTTGTTGTAGAATTGATTGCTGAATTTTCTCATAGATAAATTTTAAATTCTTCCCAGTTTTCTATAATTTGTTAAAAACACAGAACTCCAAACGAGTGAGGCATATGTGAATCACAGTCAAACAACTGATTTTTATAGAATTCATTTATTTTGAGATATTAAATTGGATTTTTTTTTTTTTTTTTTATTAAAAGACGGAAACGTCACAAAAATTATTTATTTTTTTAAACAGAAATTTCTTATGCCATGAGAAATGGTAGAGTACATGAAAGGAATACTCTAAACTATATTTATATAACCTATTAAATTTGAATTTCTGATCTATAAAAAGAAAAATAGGAATTAAACCAATGATCCTTGAAAGAAGCTTTCACGGCCCTAGGGGTTTTAGAATGTTTTCCGCACAATAATTAAGTGACAATTATTGTGTCAGCGATTTAACCACTCTTCTACCATTTCAATATTTTTTTTTTAAGAAATAAGCTTCGATGAGATTCCTCTAATAAGTTATAATTTCGTGCTTTCACTCCTAAAATATTCACTACTTACAGCAGTCACATGAAAGGAAAACGTAATAAGTACGGGCATTCACGTGATTATGAAATGTAATGCTTCGATTAATATGGTCTGAGATAGGAAAGAAAAAATATATGAACATGATGTTATTACAGCTGCCTAATTTATTTTATATTTATTAACTTAGTTGTATAAATATGATATAACCATTTTTTTTTTTTTTTTTTGTACGATATCTGATGAATGAAGAAATATGAATGTACCAGGAAAACATCTCTAATGTTCATCTGTCTGTCAAGAGTAGCGTAAATGGTATTATTTATTTATTTTTTTAAACTTATTTTAATTGCATAAATATAAAATGTAAAATATTTAATATTTTGTTTTGGGATACCTCCTTATAGAATGCAATTTTCCTGATACTAATTAAACTTTACAAACTTCTCTATTTTACATTTTATTAAAAAAAAAAAATGAAGGTGAAAAAACCCGAAACATTGAATAAAAATGATATCATTAGGTAGTATGACACACATTGATTTATCCTTACATTATTACATTGTTTGCATCTACGGGTTGTAGTTCTAGTGTAATTGTCTATTTCTATGATTTGAGGGTTTAATGAGTTGGGACAAGATTGGAAGAAACGTGTCAGTTTATATATGTAATCCTTAACGGTGTCTATATTTAATTCAGTGTGCATTTTAGATATTCTTGTTTATTATGGGTAGTTATTAATGATTCTGAGGCATTTGTTTTGAAATACTTGTATTATATTCTATATTGGTTGAGCTTGTAAAACTTCATTTGAGGCAGGCACAAGTTAATTTCCTCTTAACTTATGCCTTCGGCACTCTGTTGATCATCTGTTCCTTTTGTGCCCTCATTGACTTACAGATCCCTTGATGGTAATGAAAGAAACACTGGAATCTCTGGGATTCAAGTTTTACCACCCGCTTTGTGAGAAAGCAGCTTAGTTCGGTGTTATCTACACCGAATGTACAAAATTATATGAGCATGGCTGAATTGGGGTTCTAACTTTTGATTTTATATTAATTTTTTTCGCAGTTATTTATACTAATTTGTAAATATGTTATAAATAGATAGATTTATTACTATATCTAAATGTCCAAAACTGTTGTGAAATTTAATATTTAAGATGAGTTCTCGTTTATGCTTGGATTTATGTGATTTTGGTTTTCAGTCTTTATGATACCTGAATTAGTGTAAGATGGAATCGTTATGTATTTAGTACTTTTTAAGAGATACGAGGCTACCTTTTGAAAATTTTCAATATTAAATACTATTTTAAGCAAGTATTTCACTATTATGTGAGTTTTAAGTAAATTATTCTAAACGTCTATTTAATAAAATAAAAGTATTCATAAGTATTTTTAATTCCCTGACCACCAAAAGAGTACTGTAAACTGGTCGAATTTCAAATTTGCTGTTTTAAATGGATCTAAAGATCAGGGCCCTGTTTCATAATGAAAACTAATAGTATTAGTTCAAAATAAAAGTGTAGAAATAACGTGTTACACTAATATTTCTTTTTTTCATAATAGGGAAGACTATTAGTGATACTACAGGAGTTAAAAAATACTACTAAAGTACAAGTTACTATTGTAGAAGTCAGTGTAATTGCATTAAGTTAAATTGACAAGACTAATAGTATTATAGTTTTTACTTGATTATGAAACAGGCCCCTGATGGGTTATAAACATGGCATTTTTATATTTTAAAGGCAATTAAATGCCCTACAAAACAAAAAAAAGTTTCAGTCGGACCTGTATTAAATAAGATGTAAAAACAATTTACAGCAACTTCCAAAGGAAACCACTAATGGTTTATTAATTTTTTTAATAATTTAAAATCTATTAATCCATCGGGACATTCTAGATGCTTGTTGAATGTATAAATAAATTTTTAAATAATATAAACCAAAAAATAATTCAGTAAAAATAAAATCTTAATGAGATTAAAGATACAGGAAGGAATTATTGTACTGGTCTTAGCATCTAAAGTGAAAGGAAAGTCGTGTGAGTGGACAAACTATATATTTTAGCAAGTAATTCATTTAAAATAATATCAAATATTAGAAATCTATAGTTTAATAATCAATGATCTGTTAGTGAAAAATAATATATTTACCTTTATAATATTCATTGTTTACTGAAAAAGGCTTTGCAGAAACTGTGTAGAGAATTCCAGGCTTTCCTGGAACGATCTAGGCGTAGTTCCAGTCAGATTCGTCACAAGTAATAACCCAATTCATAAGGATTTTTTCATTTTTTTTTCTATCCAGGAAGATTCATCATCTGTCCTATTAGATGTTGCTTCATGTGGTTTTCTTATTCAGCTACCACCGGAAAGCTTTCTACTCTCGCTATCATGGTATGGTTCGTTTCCATCAAATCATATTGACAGAACGTTCTGGAACTCGATAGATGCTCATCGAAAGACAAAAAATGTACAGGTGCAAAACCATTTTCCCCATGGCGATTTAGGAATCTATTTCAAAATAATTGATCGTCATAAAAATATAATCAGTTTGATATTCTATGATTTTTAACTAAGATTTAATAATTTAACAGAGAAAATTATTCCAGAAGCTGAAAAAATTTTATGAGGCAAGTATTGATAACCTGGATTCGAATACATATTTTTATTCAACTCTTGAAGAGGTTACTAAAAAATGAGCTAATTCTCCATCCAGAGGGAATTTGGACTTAATGTCCTATTTTCAGTCCCATCTATATGGCCTCCTCACTTGTGATCCATAAATTAAACAATAATAAAGGTTTAGGGAATCCGAACGCTCCAGGCTTACGTTTCGTTTTACGCCTCGGACGTTTACGAGTAGGTTCAATGTTAATTAGGGGAACCTTTCTAGGGATTCATTTCTGACTAAGCCCTACGACCTTATTCGTCACAGTGCTTCCACCTGCATTATATTTGCAGAATTATACCTTAAATTGAAGCTTTCTAAAAGAAGCTGTTCTTTCTTTAGTGCAACAGACCATATTTCGCTAAATTAAGACTTAAAAAAAAGGAATTGAGAAGTATAATAATATCAAGAATTATGGAGTGGTATGTTAATGAACTTAAACATATCTATAAGTACTTTTCATGGCTAAACTGATTGTCAATCAAGAAAAGTATTTCTATAAGCCTAATTCGATATTGAACTTACATGTCCTATTTTGTGGTAAAAAAATAATTCTTCTGTCCTAAAACCATCATTTGTACTTCCGGAAGTAATGAATACATTTAGTCATTACTTTTGGAGGTACAAATTACTGTTACAGGACGAAATCTTTATAGATTTATGTAGACATTACTAATGAGTAAAAACAAACGAGGCAGTTTCATATCTGAAATAACATTAAAAATCATTGAAATCATTAGTTTTGGTGCTACGAATGTCTATTACAAAACAGTATTATTATTTTTTTATATATCTACACTTTCACTAAAGGTTCAATGTTTTTTTGTTTTTTTTTCAATAAATCGTTTTGATTGAATTAACGATAACATTAGGGTTCGTCGGTTTTTAAAACCCGGTTTTAAAAACCGGTTTTTTGGAGAAAATAATGAAATTCGAAAACCGGTTTTTTAGTAGAAAATATCGGTTTTCAATGTATGAATAACACTTCGGTTGCAAGTGAGAGGCTATTTTCTATTTCGGGGAATTTTGTGAATAAACTAAGGACACGGCTAAATAGCAAATCGATAGACGTCCTTTGTATTAAAATTGCCCGGAATAGAAAATACTCGGTCCTTTGCTTAATTGTCTTTAAAACTAAAATTGATTTTAATAAGTGTGTATCCATAAACTTTATTTACTCTTGTCTTTCGGCTTTGATTATACATTATAATTTACATTATATAATACACAGTTATATATTTTCTTATTGTTTTTAATAAGGATCCATCTGTATCTAATAACATTGTTTTTTAAAAAAATAATATGGTTATTATAAAAATATGAAAATATATTGTTTTTATTTATTCTAACCCTTTGCTGAATAACTCGTTTCACTATTATAAAAATATTTACATCCTTATATGTGAAAATTATGCATAAACAACAATCCTGGTAAGAAGAAATGGCAACAAGAAATAATAGTTGTTCTTTGTTCTACTAAATTGTATAAACAATTTTTACTATCAATAAAATTGAACAGTAAATAATTTCAGTCAAAAACTGCTTTTAATCACTCTAAATTTTCTGTTAAAATTTTTTGTTCGAATTACAGAATATTCGAGCAAAAAATTTATAAAAATTCGAAACCGGTTAAAACCGGTTTTGTGGAAAAATTACTATTCGAAAACAGGTTTTCTAAAATGTCGGTTTTTGTATAAACCCTAGATAACATCTATCCCGCAGGTCCACATTAACGGTGTTAAGTACAGTAAGTTTCTCGCGGTTGCGCGACTCATCAACTATCAAGCAAATCATGATATGTTAAGTTACACGTTCACAGAGCATGCTGTGGCGGCAGTGAATGGTGAGCGAAGATGCGCGAAATGGGTTTAGACTCAAAATTATTGTCGATATTTTTAGGTCCCTTTTAAATTAATTTTAAGCCCATTTTTATTTATTACTGATTTTCAACTTTATTATTTATTGTTCGTTTCAGTGGCCTCTTGCCATGTGATTAATTATTAGTAATATTCATATAATATTAATTCTTGCATAGCATGTAACAAGAAGTAATAATAAAGTACTTTTTTAAGAATAAGATTGGTGTAAAATATCTTGAATCTGACGAAAAAAAATGCTTATGAAGCAGTCGTAGCATAGTTAAAACCAATTGATCAGTTCCTAATATCTAATTATCAAAGTAGGTAGCTAGGTGTAACTATCAAACTTCTTTTACGGCGTTCGAGAATTTTTGAAAATTGGGAGCAAGCTTGTTTTTGTAGGAAAGCTTTCAATAGTAGTATTAGTCTTCTAATGTATTTGATTTATCAAATTTTCTAGGTCTGTTTCGATAGAGGTTAGGATCCTTTCAATGCATATATACCATTCATTATTTCTGAATCCCTCGAAGTTATTTATTATGAAATTTCATTTCGTTTGATTCCCATCATTACCAACTTCAACTTCATAGAAAGGGATAAGATCATTAGTATTAGTCTGATATTCCAAAATATCCAGGAAGAGCTAATGCTTAGATATCATCATGTTTTTGGACGTTCGGTAATACTCGATTGCTGATATACGTTGTCATGTATGTTGATGTTGCAAAATCCTAAGTGCCATATCATCAAATTTTAATGTCTATAATTTTATTACGTTCTAACGTGGAGTTATGTTCTATTCCCAAAAGGGCCGTAGCAAAGTCTTCTTGCACCCTTGGCGAGTTTAAAAATCTGCGTCCTTGGAAAGTTTAAAAAAGTCTTAGAAATATAATAGGAAATAGTCTCAACAATATATTCTATATTGTTCTATAAAATTGCTTATCGTTTTAATTTAAAAACTCTGCTATTATCAAAGAAAAACTATCCTTTTTAAAATGTAAAAATATTTACAATTTGAAAATGGTTAATTCTGCAAATGAAAATATTTTCATGGTTAATTCCACGCTGGCTAATTCAAACAAATTTTCAGATATGTTCCTTTAGGATTACACTGACGGTATTATATGCACGTGTTTTGGATTTTTTTTTTAGTTAAGCGTTCTTAAATAAGTCAACCCTTAAAAAAAAAAAATTACAAAATCCAAAACAAACAATTAGATGTGAAAATATATCCGGCAGGCTACATACAATAAGCTGTAAGAGGTTACAGTTTGGTCTAGTAAGAATATAACGAAAAAAGAGGTGACGAATAGTAACAAAGAAAGACAATGGATACTAATTTTCTCCAACAAGACCCTTCTCAAGAATGTCACAGCTATTTCTAGTGAAACTCGAGAAAATAGTCTCACAGAACTCAAATGCCAAATCTTCTAGAAATTGTCCTCTAAAGTACTTTTCATTTTGTTTATTTGAAAAACATTAAACATCGTTTTTTGTTTGCTTGAGAAATATATATACAATTAATTTGATAATTAAAAAAAGGAGAAAATAAAGTTTGTTTTGTTTCCAGCGTTGCTACGGTAATAATCAGATTTTTTTTCTACTGTTGAAATACGTAACCAATGGTAACAGTTCGTTTTTTTTTAAGCTATGAGTGAAAATATAGTAAGAAGGATTGACATCGTTAATACCAATGATGTTGGCGTTTTCAAGCTAGTAAGGATTAAGTCCAACTTAAAGTAGGGTGGTAAGTGAAAGCTGTTTGATGCGCTTATCACTCCAGATTTTTAAAGTTCAATTCAGTCCGAAATAAGTGGGGACTTCAAGGGCCATCCCATTAAAAATTACGAACCTAATCTACTTAGGAAGTCTAAATACCATTTAAATAACATCATTAAATGAATAAAAATACTTCCAATTTTATAAAAGAGAAAGGAATAAGTGATCATTAAAGTAATTTTTTAGTTAATTTGTTCTGTATAGAAAAAATATTCTATATATCACAATATTGCTTATAATCTAAAAAAAAAAAATCTGAATGAGTTAAGTGTAAAAGAGAGTCATCCTTTTTTTAAAAAAAGGTAAGATCGAAGGATTTAATTTTTTTTTTACCAAGATATCACTGTATTTATAAACTTTTTTTTTTGCTCAGAATTTTGAAGACAATTATCTTTAAGTTTTAAATAAAATTCACTCAACTATGAAATATTAGGAGTACTTGCCGTATCCAATCAGTTAATGAACAAACATAAATAAAAAAAATAAAACAGGTATGAGATCAAGGAACAAGTTCAAACATCTATTTGATTGTTCTATTGGTTCAAAACATACACTGTTGTTGCCATTCTAGATATCAACCGACTCAAAATTGCAATATTATATTTACAATTATCCAAATCTGTCCATCAATTATAAGACTGGTTTTTGCTTACCTCAACGTTGTTTTCAATATGATATATCCAACTAGCTTACAGGCGTTCAACATCGTCTTCAACACGGTAAGTTGATAAAGAGGGTAACGACAAAGTTGATCATCTGTATACCCCTTTATTCTATGGTCGTCATACTGTTGTACAAAAAGACAGTCCGCTTTTCGTTTGTAACCGGGAATACGATTGAACGAAATTTGAACTACGTCGTCTCCATGGTCTCCGGAAGATATTGGAGTATTAAGGTCTACAAATTTTATATTAAAAATAAGAGATATTAAAGTATATTTAACCTCGATCGGCGCCTTACCTGGAACCACCATATCAACATCAAACCTACGCAAGGTTAGCAATGTAATAATATCCTACCCTAAATAGAAAATACAAAGTAAAATCAGAAATAATTATTCTGATGCAAGTTGACCTGACCTACAACTTGGGAAACCCAACCACAACCCAAAGACTGAAGCCCGGCCTGCTGCAGAACATCCTGTTTAAATTTTTTTTCTCTTCATTTTTTTCTTAAATTCAGTTTCTTTTTTTTCCATTAAAAGTTAATTATTTATTTGCTTAAATCCACAAATGTCATTGTTTTTGTTATTAACTTTACTTTTATTATCTTTTATTAAGAATTATAATTTTTTAATCTATTAATTTTATCTTTATTTTTCGTTTTATTAATAACATAAATATTATATAGTTAGGGGTGTCTTTTGTATGCATCAATTGTTAAAACAAAATGTAACTTTTATATTAACCATGTAAGGCCAACCAGGCCAATCAGATATAAATAAATAAATTTAAAAATTTTTTTAAATTTGTTTCTATACGAATTTATAAATCTGGCGTGTTTGTTTGTTGAAAGCACTAATGACAGAAACTTCTAGTCCAGTTTGAGGAAGGCTATAAGCTCAATAACATTTAAGTTGGACGAGTATCAACGGAGCAATCACCAGAACATTAACCAATCTGAAAAATAATAATTAAGCCTTTTGAAGCAGGTTCACTACTATAACGTTCAAACGAAAGTTCATCTTCAGAAAATATTTGTTATAAAAGAGATTAAGAAAGTATAATCAAATATAATTTATAATTTGTGTTATTAAATATAATAATACACATAATAATAAAAAAGTGCGTATTAGCTTGTTTCAAGATGTCATTTTGTATTTTAAAAAGCTAAAAAATTGTTAACGTAATAGTTCAATAAATAGAAGTGTAATAAAAGTAATAATAGCAGTGAAAAAATAGATTAATTTAAATGATTTTTATTTCATTTAATAATAATCTATCCTCAAAATAGAACTTAATAGGACATTCTCTTTGCTGGATTTCTTACTCATTTTAAGTTGTTTTTTTGGAAGCCTATTTTCTATCAATGTTTAGTCCAAACTTCTTTTAGCCAATGTCTCGCTGACATCATTGTAGTGATAAACCTTAATAAACATTTTTTTAATAATGGCGAGAAAGGTTTTGCCTTAATTTAATGCCTTGAGAAACTTTTTAGAGGCAGGAAACCTCATATATTAGCATAATTGAACCCAGATTTGCAATAAGGAACTAACTGATCGTTTTGTGAAATTTTGTTTTATAAGCAATATCTACATATTTTTAAGAATTTTTACTTTACAAAAAAAAAAAAAAAAATGAGGCGTTTCACTAAATCATGATTGGATACAGATGGAACCTTGCTTATTATTAAGAAATAATAATTATCAAAAGATCTATGGATGCAGCTTATAAATCAGTCTCTTATCACATATTGGATTCAGTTGGTTTTTAGTATTGCAATTAATTTCTCACAGTTCGGCTTAATGGGTTTTTAAGGCCCGTGACCACTGTCACATTCCAAAAAAAATTCCAGATTCTATTAATGAACTTAGTTTTACTTATTTTTCTTTAGTTTTCAAATAGGCCTTTTTCTATTGAATTTTCATCAAGCTTATTATTTACTCACACAAATAGGTCTTACCCAAGCTGACTTCTTTGTCCCGATTCGCATATCCCTGAAATATTTTCTTCTGGTTATTCAATACTATGTATAAGCAGCATAATCATATGTAGGTAATCATTGCAGTATCAAATTTTCTTTAATTGTATCAAAGTTAATACTGTTTTTTATTGCGCAAAAGGTCTCTGCTTAATTGTCATGGTTTATTGCGTATTGTGGAATTGAAGTAGATCTGTTACTCAATATGTACCTATTAGATGATCATGTAAAGGGTATCTATTAGAAAGATTATAGAATTTGGGGAAAGGGCAGCAGGACTTGGACGGATAGTAGTTTCTCGATATCTTATCGCTATTATTGATTTTATGATTAGTCAATATTTCCAACTCACTAATGTTTGATCCTCACATGGCTGAATAGACCTCGTTATGGGGTTTGATCACAATGTAAACGAATTTCGAGAACCTTGATGTCGAAATATATTAAAATTTCTACGATCTAACAATCTCTTGTACACCACAGAAACAGAGTCGAATTAAGCCATAAGGAAGACTGGGTAATAGGAATCTCAGACCCCACCCCCTCCGAGATTTGTTTCGACTATTTTATTAGAAACTGACAGAAACGTATCACTACTAATGAGATCAAAATAATAAAATTCCGTGCAGCTAATTTGGAATTCCTTCTGAAATAATACTGAAGTATTATCAAGTTATGCTGAAGGAGGAGGGTAAGTGTCAGTAAAGTTCTGCACAATGCAAGAGCCTGTTGGCAATTGCCTGGATTGCCTACTTGGATAATACAGCACTGTAAAGAGAAGTTCTCTTGTTTTTTTTTTATCGTGAACTAGTTAGTCACTAATAATGATGAACTTTTATTTTAATTAAAACTTAATTCGAATCCGTCGTAGAATGTCATTAACAATCAGCAAATTTTCTGACAGGATGGTTATCACATAGAAAAATTAAACAAGTTTTATTGCTTTACAATATAAGTATGTAATACCCAGAAATCCTCAAATCCAGTTCACAACCGGTACGTTTCATATGTCAGAATAATTATTGAGTTAGGACTACCAGTTCAGTTATTAATTTTTTATTTTTTATCATATTTTCATTAATTATATTCGCGGTTCATTTACTATTTAGATGAATATTAATTAAAATATAAAATGTATTAAATTGTTAAAATATAAATAATTTACAGTTATAGTTCTTCTTTCCAGTAAAGTAAAAGGACAATTATATATAACTAGACCTATGCCGGTGAAATAAAATTATCTTTACTCTTTTGATTTGTACCAGATCGTAAATCTTTAACAGATAAAGTTTTATTCTGTACTATTTATCCTTGAAGTACTGGGAAAGCAGGTCGTATGGAAGAATTTTCCGAACCCTACCTTATAGATAATAACTTGCTGAACAAGAAAAATATAGCAGTCTATATAATATACAAATATAGTAGTCTATATAATTTCTTCAATTTAAGTCCTCAGTCCATTCCCGCAATACCTGCTCACGGCCTTCAGACTTATATGTAACTGCCCATCGAACCGCAGCCTTTGGTAGATCTTTCCTCATCCGTTCCTCTTCCCTATGGAATTCTATTCCCTCCTTTATTCGTAGTTCTAATATCCTTCCAATCTTCAAATCCCATATCTTCGACTACCTTCTGTCCACCCAATTCCGTAAGAATAACAATTGAAAGTATCAAAAAAGCTCTATATATTTTCTGTATTTTATGTCTTAGATTTTCGTTTATAATTGTAAATATGTACACTAGCAGAAAATATCTCTTTTCATTTATTATTTTTTAGTTTAATTGTATTTGATTTTTTATCATTATTTTTCTTTTTATTTACTATCAGAAGTCATCTTATGTTTTATGATATAAAAAGTGGTTTTATTTTATTTGTTTTATCATTATTTTATATATTCTGCTAATTATTGTTGTTTATTTATATCTTTTTAAATTCATTGTATTGTTTTATTTTATGACATTTTGTAATTTCATCTCTATTTTGCAATTTACTCTAAGGCTCTAAAGCCTAATTTTGACGCCTGTGAATTATTCTAAAGGGATCAATCCCAGAATAAATAAAGATTATTATTATATAAATATACATTATAGAAAACCTTTATCCTAACTATAATATCAATTCTTTAAACCCTTATCCTCGATTATGGCATTGAGAACAATACTCTTAAGCAGAGGTCACTAAAGCGCTGGTCCCCAAAAAAAAGTGGAATATATTTACACATCATGTTAAGTTACATATATTATGGTTTAAGATCCATTGAAACATAATTCAATTCATAGCATTACATGAAAAGTTATAAAAACGCGACTTCATAGAATAATACCACGGTAAATAAGTCGTAACAAGTTGCATTGTTTTAGCTACAATACATGTTTTGTCGTGTCTCGTTTCGCACTCTTAAAACGTTTCACTCTCCTGTATGTAGCATCTAAAGATCGTATAAGCCAGTTGAAGCGCTTATTTATTTATTTTATTCAATAAAAAGTGAATACTTTTTTCTTAGTGAACAGGCAGTGAAAATTCTGATTCAATTCTTCACAACTTATTTATGTGAAAAGGCCTTTTCATCTGTCACAGCCATCAAAACACGGTACCGATCTCAGTTTGAAATTAATGCAGTTCTTCGTCTTGCAGTTACGACATTTGATCCAAATATTCTTAATCTTATTTCAAGTAAGCAGAAACATACGTCACACTAGGAATGTATAATGCTTAAAGTTTGTTTTGTTTCTACAGTTTTGTTTATTATATTATGGTTTATTAATAAAGCTTTCATAATTTGCTTACAATTAATAGTTAATCATTTTTACATACTAGTTAGATTTTATGTTTTCTTAGATCACAATTTCTTTTTTTTATAAATATATTAAACACTTGAAAAATCCTATTAGTGGTCCGTGAGGTCAAAAAGATTGGCATCAATACCGAAATTTTTTAGGAAAAATATCATACGAATGTTTTAAAAAAAATCTGGTACACATTCGATTGAGAAATGATTAGAAATTAATAACAACAAAGAATTCTCAACTGAAACATTGTCATTTGACGTGAATCCGACAATATAATTGAACTAGTACCTAATTTACTTTCGAAAAACTCTCGAAAATTGCTAGAGAACGGGGGAATACTGTCACTTTCCATGGGTTGACAAACAATGGATCATAATAAAGGGGCCCTGAAAAGAAATGAGGGGGGATTAGAGAAAGAATGTCCTAAGTGAACCTACACAGTCGAGGGCTGTTACGTGGAGCTGTGATACGGATGTTTTGGAAGGGATGGTCAGCGTGGGCAACAATGGCTTCCTCCATCTAAACCGTTGTCTGCTCTCGATCAAATTCAGAAGCCATTAACTCAAACAACAGGATCTCGATGGCTATCCAAAATACCAAAAGTTAGTATACCTAGAGTTCAAGCAATGTTAGGTACTTTCTAGTTATTGGAAACTGTAAATATACTTGCTGAAGTTAATTTTCACTCAGATTAAGAAATTTTCACTTGCCATTGATTCCTAATTCCGAATATCAAGCTATTTCATTATTGATATTATTGATAATTATAAATTTTACTATTATAATTATAATTTAATTATATAAACTCCAGGTAAATTACAGCCCATCTATTTCTTTATTTTAAACTTCTAGACCACTTTCTGGGCTCTTCTTACTCATTTTCATGCCTTCACTTTCTATTTTGACTTATAATTCCTCTATTCATCAAACATGTCATTTTTATCTACAATTTATTAATTAGTTCTTCTTAAGAGTAATCACAACCTTGCACAACGGTTGTTCAAGAAACAGTACGATCTTACAAAGTACCCTTAAGGTTCAAGCAGTTTAGACAGTACAAGAGCCCAAGAGGAGAAAAAAGGCAGTTATCTAACCCCAATTTTTGATTACTTTAATGAAAACTATGTATAATTACTAGTCAAAATTCATGAGTCTGCCAAGTATAGGTAGGGGGAATAAAAATTAGCGGCTGTTTCAAAGCGATAAATAAAAAATTTTCATTCGGAGCTGTATATCTCAAAAAGTAGGAACGACACAAGAAAACCTGAGAGAACGTCATTAGAAGAAGAGCAAATTTGCTAAAATATGAGTCCTAATAGAGTTATTTACGTTCAATAGTTTTCGAGATATAGCTTTTTAAAAAGCAACATTTCATAAAAATGTTGTATGGTACGTACTGAAAGATTTTGAAAGAAAGTTAGTGAATTTATTTTGTAAAATCTATATCTCAAAAACCATTTGATGTACAGATGTCTATTATCACCCAAATTAAAGCTAGTTTAATGGGCTATATAGTATTTTATGATGCTTATCTTCGTAGGACTAATAGTTGAACTTGAAACATGAAATTTGCTAAAATAAATTGATTTATAGTTGTCCGGACAAATTTTTATTTGCCAAATTTATATTCATATGTGAATACGATAAAAACTACTACCCCTACGAAAACAAGTGTCAAAAACTACTTTATAGTAAGTTAAATTTCCTTTATTTTGATTGTTGGCAGAGATATGTGCGTCTTATGAATCTAGAGATATATTTTTTCAAAAATCCTACATTTTATACGAACAACTAGAAATTAATCTACTAGCTTTAATTTGAGTGCTAATAGACATCTGTACGTCACATAGTTCCTGAGATATAGATTTCTCAAAATACATTAGCTTAGTTAGTAGTTACCTTTCAGAAGATTTTCAAGAAATTTTGCTTTTTAAAAAGCTAAATCTCGAGAACTATTTGACGTAAATAACTCTTTTAGGGCTAATATTTCAGCAAATTTACTCTTCTTTAAATAATATTCTCTTAGATTTTCTAGTGTTCTTGGTAGTTTTTAAGATATAGAGCTCCGAATGAAAAATTAAGGTTTTGAAACAGCTGCCATTTTGTATTCCCCCTACCTATACTTGGCACTCTCATAAATTTTAACTAGAAATTATACATAGTTTTCATTAAAGTAATCAAAAATTGGGGAGAGATAACTTCCTTTTTTTTGTTCCCGGCTCTTGTAATCTTCAACAGAGTGACTCTGTCCTAACTACTTCACAATGGCGGGAAAAAGCCTGCTAGTTATTGCAATAATAGTTGAAGTCAAAACGTCAATTGCTTTTATAACCAAATTTGGAGTAAGTTGGCATTTTGTAATACAAATAATATTTTAACAACTCTAAAAATTAATTTGTGACAAAAAATACTCAAAAATAAAAGTAATACAAATTAATTGACAGATAATCATATTACTAAGTATTAATTAATGATTATTACAAGTAACATAATAACAAGATTATAAATAATTTTGAAATAATAATGAGATAGACAAAGTTCAAATATCGGTTTGAAGAATGTTGCTTTCCTTTTCTGAAACAAGATGAGATAGTACCTACCATATCTGCTCATCGGAAAGGATTCCTTAGTTCCAATTCTTAAAAGTGTTGTAAACACCTGGGTTCCAACTTTACCACGGCTTAGCTTCATGAATAATATTTCTCGATCTGATGGAAATAGTCCAATCAGCAAATCCATCATGTCAACATTCTCTCCCGAAATTGCAACTTTAAAGGTTCTATCAAAGAGGTAGTAATGAATTAATAGTAAATATCAAATAATATAAATCAAAATTTAGCCTACTCATTCCTCTTTTTTTCATTCTGCCGGTACTCCTCAAAGTATTATGCTATGTCCCTTTCTTTATACGGTTTATACAGCTGATATCCCAACCCACCTTACACAGTCCTAACAACAAACGCTGATGACATGTGTATGTTATATGTAAAAAATGACCCAACTATTCCATCAAAAACTCTGCATTATTGCATAACATCTATTGGAGAAACGTTACACTACTGGAGAATCAAAATAATTCCTAACAAATCCCATCAGATCACCTTTACTCTCCGTCAAAAATCTCTACTCCCCTGCCCCTGCAGTATAATTTTACTTTCACTTTCCTATAATTGGTATATGTAGTAAGGGGAAATATTGTGATCGGGAAAAATTTCTAATTTTAAGGTCATACATGTTTTGAGGTCTAAGTCCAAAAAACCTAGTCTCGCAAAATAGTCTATGTGTGTATGGGTGTATGTATATATGTTTGCGAACAGCCTAACCCAAACACGAAGAGTCGTGCGAAACACAAATTACATATCTAAGCCAGCAATGCCAGAGATGTGACAGAGCAACTTTTTCGATAAAATCGACTAACCGGAAGTGCCACTTAATAGATTCGAGTTTCACATTTTTTCGACTTTCTCGAAAACGGCTCTTAACAATTTTGATTACATTCGCCATATCAGTGTAAAACTAAACGGTCATTAATTTGAGCCCTAGCACATAAGACCTATCTTATCCTCATCGAAATAGCCCAACAGGGTTTAAATGAAGAATTCTTTAAAAAAATCTTCCTCTAGAGTACATTCGAATTTATTTATTTGAAAAAAAAAATTACAGTTCTTATTGTTAGCAATAATAAACAGTAGATAAATACAAAATATTTGAGAATTTTAGGAATAAATAAAGGAAAAACTGAAATATACGATTCCAACAAGAAAAGGCGAGGCATCCCGGTTTTTCCGGATGTATTACGGCTTCATTATCTTCTCTCAATCATGTATTAAAGTTTGACAGAAAAGTTTGTGATCATAATTTTTTTCTTCCCTAGTCTTGTATTATTTTTTTTGGAAATAAAAAAAAAATGTTGTATGGTTCAACACGAGCCCACCAATCTACACAAAATCTGGTGACGTATGTAGGGTGCTAAGTGAAAGTTGTATTATTGTATGACGCACCACATCAGATTTTTTTAATATCATACTAAAGCATGTTGAACGGATTCGCTACTTAGGACTCCATCTTGACAAGAGACTTACATGAAATTTCCATACAAGACTAAAACGACAAGAATCTCCTCCTAGATTCCTATTCATTACATATAAGCCTGTTTTGGGGGGGAGAAAACTTTAATTGAATAAATTGTCAACTATATGTTCTTTTTTAAACGAGATTATATTGAAAACTATTAAATTTACAAAAATTGCAAATAGGCCATTTTTAATTGATTTTTGTGTCCTAATTTATTTTGAGTATAAAAACTTATTAGCTTGAGATGACCATTTTCTAGATATTTTTTTTGATAAAAATAAAAACCCATTTTTTGTTTTTTTGGAATTTTCAGGTTCTTGATTCAAGGTCACTTCTTGTTCACCAATGATTTTCGGTTTACGACAGTAAACATTTTCATAAACATACCACTTTTCAAGCGAGATTATATCGAAAAATAATAGATGTATAAAAGAAGTGAAGTGGAGCTTGTTTATAGAATTTTTATTCCTCTTTAACTTCACAAAAACTATGTAAAAAGTTTGTTTTTTTTAGGGTGAACTCTTTTCGAAATGTTCATTAAAATCAAAGGAAATATGCATTTTCTCCGAGTTTTTTTTATTTTCTGACTCAAATACAATCCTCTATTCTTCAGGACTTTTGGTCATAACTTCACTTGACATCACTGAACAAGTGCACTGATTAAGATCAATATCAGATTTGATTTAGGGGTTATAATTAAACCTGAACGCTAACAGTTGGCGATTCACCTCCAATATACAGTATATTTGCATATTCCTCCATATCAAATACTTGATGGTTCTAGATAGAAAGTATTTTTTATTAGTGATGCAGAATCTGCGATATAATAGTTGCTTTTGCGAGATCTAATGAAAAAACAATTAAAATGAATGTAGTAACCAGACACCGTGTCTTTAATGTATTAAGTAATCGTTAGTTATCAAGATTATGACAATTTCCGTTTCTTTAGGTAAGTTGTCACTGACCCTTTTTTTACACAATAGAAATATATTTCTACATTCGTATAAACGAGTAAATTTCTCTCGTGATATTATACTTTATTTTCATATTGTCTCCATTTGTTTTTTTATTACAATGAAATTTACCTAAGCAGTTTGTTTTTATGAATGTAATATTATTTTTATAGGTTATTAAAATATACAGCTCTTTAGAACTAAAATATAAACTAACGGAAGCCGATCACCGAATACTTTGCTAGACGCTGACTAATCGAGACGAATGATGAAGAAATAGTGAATACATTTTTGAAAAGTCAAGATGCAATTGATAAACGCTTTATATTATCTCATTTAATCATGATATCATATTTATTGTCTATTCTGCCAGTAAAATGATAATCTATAGTTTTAGTTACTCTTAGAACATGTCTTCAATAGAGGAAACAAATTCTTCTCCTCGGCCTGCTAGTGGAAAATTCAGTTTAGAATTTCTGAGCATTACATCGGATGGTTTGTAAATCTACAAGTTTACATCGACCACGTCCCAGACCATGTGGAGGCAAAAAAAGAGGAACGCACAGACATTTAATAGATATACATTTGATAAGGTTTAACAATAATCGTTTTAGTTTAAAAAAGGTGAAATTTTTTTTTTTTTTTTTTTTTTTTTAAACTATTTAATTGATAGAATTACAATCTGCCATACTATTGTGGGCAATAGGTAATAGCAATGAATGATCACGTTTATACTAAAATAAAATAAAATGAGAATGAAAATAAATAAATAAATGAAAGAAATAAAAAAAGTACATACAAATAAATAAAATCTCTCTTAAAATATATACAAACAGAAGGATAAAGAAAATGAAAATAATCAAACTATGTGTATGAAAAAATAAATAAAATAATATAACCTCTATTCACATTTCCACTCTTATGTACAATATTTACACAATCGACCTGAGGATCCCTGAGCCCACTCTATCCCCTCCCAGTGCATCCCTCTCGCCGCATCATTGGTAATGAGCCAGTGGAGTCTGAGCAAGTGTGCTAAATGTGAAATGTTTAAAAACGGAATATCATACCTGCCAAATTATTATGTAAGGAGCAATATACTGAATCTTTAGAACTAATAAAGATTTAAATATTAGGATGTTATGTCAGGTATGGCTGTGTTCTGGATTTTTTTTTTATTCGATTGATTTATTTTAATCTCTTATATTTTCTCAATTTCTTTCATTTTAATCTCAGCTGTTTTTACTACCCACTAGAACTAATCCTCAAAGGTAAAAATGTGAAATTCACTGCCAGTGAAACAGTAAGATACCTGGGAATTCACCTAGATCGTCGCCTTACCTGGAATTACCATATCAACATCAAACTAACTCAAACTTATGCAAGGTTAGCAATGCTATATCCTATCCTTAACAGAAATTCCAAACTAAAACCAGAAACAATTTTTCTTATATTTAAAACAATTCTCAGGTCACTGCTGATGTACGGTTGTGAAGTCTGGGGAGCGGTATCCTTTACGAAAAGGGAAAAACTACAATCTTTTCAAAATAAAGTACTAATAATCGCAGTTAATGCTCCTTGGTACATAAGAAATAGCCAATTTCATCGGGAATTATAAATAGAGTCAATAGAGGATTACATAAAAAAACGGTTCATGAGGTTCCACTCCCAGTTGCCGACAGTTAAAGGAGCAGTGAACTATAACCTGGGAAACCGGAAGACTGAAGCCCAGTATGCTGCAAGACATTCTGTTATAAATTCTCTATTTCTTAATTCAATATTCACACTACCTCTATTTTACTTATTAATATTTTTTTTCTTCTCTCGTCCCTTTTTAAAATTAACTTGTTTCTTTTTAGTATTAGAGGGCAATTGCTTGTTATGTTAAGTGTACAAGGATCGTTATTTTTTGTTATTAATTTTAATTTTCTCTTTTATTAAGAAGCATTTTTCTTATCTATTTTTTTTTCTTTTAATTATAACATTGTATATAGATAGTGGTGTCTTTTGTAGGAGACTATAACACCCCCTCTCCCCTATAATCAACTGTTAAAAAAAATATATGTAATATAACGGTCATGTCAGCCATGTAAGGCCCAGTAGGCCGATCTGGTATAAAATAAATAAATAAAAAGCTGTTTTTACTAATATTAATCATTTTACTATTATTTATCTACCTACGTTTATTTGAAAAGTACATTTATCATTTTTATTATCCTTTTATTTATATACATAATTTTATTTTATTTTTATAATTATA
>NW_027105652.1:520110-524538 GCF_000696795.3 Halyomorpha halys | reverse complement strand
TAAAAGCTTTTACCCCTATTAACATTGTTCTATTATTCTATTAACATTGTTCTAAAAGAGCCATATCATTATGGATCGATTCATTGCTAACCCCATAGCGGGCAACAGTCAAAATCTTTTTATGCCGAAAAATTATTTTTAAATTTTTTTATTAAAATATTTTTAGTTAAATTTTGTCAAAACATTTGACCAAAGCATTGGTGGATCAAGAAGGGAAGTGAATAGTTTTGAATTATTTCCTTAATATTTTTATCTTAAACTATACAGATTTAAAATATTTTTTTTATTTCTTAGCAGTGATATATCACAGGTTTGAATTAGATAGAGCATTTTTTCACAACAATACAAATTAAAATCTTAAATATTCGGGTTTAAATCTCACACGACCTCGGACTGTTTTCTAATTTTTTTTTGCAGACTATACATTATCTTACCTATATATGAAATGTATAGAGGGGAAGTATTGCTGATCGTGAAATCTTTCGCATTCCAGTTTTTGGCGGTAATAGACCAAGTCTCACAAAATGATCAGTTAGTCTGTGAACAGCCCTGCTCAAAAATGAAGTCGTAGGAAACTGATAATACATATTTAGAACAGGTGTATGCTTGGAATGTGGTAGCAACTTTTTCGTTACTATAGACTAACTGGAACTGCCACTTAGCATTTAATGAAATCGATTTTTACTCTAAAACAGCTCGAACGATTTTGATAAAACGCAGTAAATCAATGTAAATTAAAGGTAGTCTTTAATATAAGATTGGCTTTATCCTCATTGAAATAGTTGTACAGGGCTCAAATGCGAATTTTTTAAAAATTCTTCCTCTAAATAATCTCATATTCTTACTAGTCATTAAAAATCGATAAATAGACATTAAGAATGGGTTTGGCAACTAACTTAAGGAATAAGAGAAAAAATGTTATATTGAAAACACCTTTCCAGAAATAAGAATTGTGACGTATTATACATTGTTGGAACGGCAAAGGTTTTTAAAAAAATAATATTTAACAAAGAAAATTATAAAATATAATGGAGAAAAAACATTTGTTTTAACTGACGTGTGCATGCGCAGTTTTTCCGTTTAGCCAGTCTGATACTGTTGTCATGTCGTAGTAGTTATCAAATAATTACATTTTTAGTTCCATTAGTTACCCTATATTTGAGCGTTTCAGTTGATGGGATGAACATTTCCATAAAATCGTTTTTAGTATTTTCAATAATCCTTGATGCTCCTTATTACGTCACAAATAAACTCATTCACAAAGACCTTTAACATCCCATTCGTAGCAGATTTGACCTAAAACAGATATGCGTCTTTTCATTCCAAACTCCTTAACCATCTTAACCCATTAATTCTTAATCTTTCATCTTTAACAATCCCTGATAATCCTCCGAGGCGTCTGAAAAGAAGATGGCCACGGGACCTTCTAATTTAAATTAATGTTTGAAGTATCACCAATGGGTGGTTCCTTGCCAAGATTTTCAAGTGTATATGTAACATACTACATATTTACCTATTGTATTATTTTGTACAGTTGTAAATTACATTAAATAAATAATTAAAAAAAAAAAAAAAGTATTTTCAATAACAATTCTACATTGAATAAATAGTTATTTCAGTTTACTGTTATATTTTTATATTTCAGTCATACTTTTGCTAATGAAAAATATTAAAATTTAGGAAAAATATTACTATTTTCATTAAAATTGGAATTAGTCTGTGAACTGAAAGGCTAATTTGGAAGATGACTCCTAAAACAATTCTGGTTCCGTCCTCTGGGGCATTAAACGTTTTTAAAGTATTAAAAGAAAGGGGCCGAATAGGGAAGCAACATTTTTGAAAAAATAATTAATAATAAATAGTTGTATATATTTTTAATAATTATTACATTTTACACATATTTTTTAATGCATTTATCAATTATTTATATAAATATGCATTTATATATAGCTTCAAGCTCTAACCATCAAAGGGAGAAGACTTATATATTAGAAGTATATATAATACATTTCATGTATGTACTAATTATATTTTATTGAAGGGTATGAAAAAATAATCAGGCTCTAACTCATCCGGTTTTTTATAGTCTTTAATACAATGAAACACTAATGCTGTAACACTAATAAGTAACGAAAACCGTACCAGAAGATTTTTTGGTTACAACACTACGTATTAACTCTAGAAATTAACTCATTAACATAAAAGTAGGTTAGAGCCTGGAGCTTCTTCACATATATATTACTTGTTTATAATGTTATTTATTTACAATTTATATTTTATATATTTTATACTTTAATTTTATTTTACCTATGTTAAAGAGGGGTAAAAGTGGAAAAATGTATTGGGTTAAGGGAGACAATGTAAAAAAAAAAAAAATAAAAAGAATTTGTTCTATATATATTTTAGAAAAAAAAAAATAAAGAACAAAAATGATAAAACAAAACAAAAATCATATATACTATTATATATTATAAATTTATTATGCCTATATTTTATAAAATTTAAGTATCTTCTGTATTTAACAACCCAATACAGTTGAACAACCAACTTGTTTTGAATAAAGATTTTCTTTCTCTCTAATGTTCATGTACCATCGAAAACGATATAAGAAAGGCAAAGCTTTCTATTTTTATAAAACAATTAAGAGTATAAAGGTAATATTCTTTCAGACAATAAAATGTCACGAAACTCAAAATATATTCAACTTCACAAATTTAAATGTAAATTTAAAGATTTGAATTCAACTTCCGAGGTTGAATGGCGAACTACTTTGGTTAGCTCTGTAGGAAGCCGCACCTCCTAGATTAATTTTGTGAACTGAAAACATTGTGAAACAGCTACTCTCTCCTTTCGTGAAAGAAATAAAACATCCTACACTTCCATGAAAATCGGAAAGTACGAAACACTTTAATTTAATGAAATACTGGTCTATTTGTTCTAATTAAAATCTAAGATAAACTTTGTGCCATTTCGCGAGATTATTGTAGTCCACAAATCACACCCGCCTTAATCCAGTCGAATTTCCTTTGGAGTGTTTTTCTTTCCATTAGAGGTGTGGCAAATTCGTTTCAATTTTCTCTTCAATTTTTTCCTGAATCTATTGATCAATCTTCTCTATGGCCATCCAATTCACTAATAGTTGTTTCTTGTATCCTTTGGCAAAAGGAAAAAACAATCCGGAAGTAAAAGAAGGGAGCGGATGACGAAATGTTGAAAAACTAACATTTTGAGAATACATTTATTTTTATGTGCTTTGAGGGATTCATTAAAGTTATCACTAATTAAAAGGTATAAATAAATCCTAACATGTTTATTTTTTAAAGAACATATTAAACTATGAGATTAATCTCTACTATACAATTACATCTTATTTTCCAGATAAATCAGTTTACCTTATAATTGTTTCAACTTGCCCCATCAACTATTATCCATTCTAATCCTGAAATGAACTGAAAAAGAGAGAAAAAAAAACAATGGAATTAAATTTTAAAATGTTAATTAAGGCTATATACTAACATTTTTTTTAATAATTGAACCTGCATACTTCCAATGGTTTAAATTCATCTTATGTTACGTTTCGTACTTACATTGCCCTTAAATGACACTTATTTACATAATCCGACATATCACTCATTAATTACATAATGTTGCAATATCACTACATTTACAGGGTGGTTCAGGGTTAGGTGTCCTAACTGTAAATATGAACTAAGGATCTCAAAAACAAGATTAGTTTAAGGGATATTCACGTATAAATATTTCTGTTGCTGTGCATTATTTAGATCATAATAAATTGATTAATAAGTGTTCCAACTACATTATTAATGAACTCTAAACATTGACAATCATAATAAATGTTGTTCTAAGTGGATTTACCTTGAACGTTAAGACATGCTTATCATCTTTCTTCCACAACAGCAGTGGCCGAACAACACTGTATATATGTTATTGTTTCGTAAGTTTCAATAAACCTTCTTCGTAAAGAACTAAGGTCATTGACGGAGCTTGCATAGATTTTTTGTTCAGTGTCGGCCCCAAACTAAAATCCAATGGTGCCAAATATGGATAGCGTAGACTCAAATCCAGTGCTGTTCGACCACTGCTGCTTTAGAAGAAAGATGCCAAGCCTTAATAATAAGTGTGTAATATAATAACAAGAAAGATGTTTTAGTGCTCAATGTTATCACTTTAAACAATATTTAATTTAAATGTTAATGTTTATTATTAGTATTAATAAAATAAGTGAAACACATATTAATCTTTTTATTATAACCTTAATAATAATTCATGAAAATGAAAAATCTTTGTTCTTAATTTTTAATTTAATTAATTAGATTCATTTATTGATAGATATTACAATCTGCCACACAGTTGTGGGCAATAGGTAATATTGATAAATGATCTCATACATACTAAAATAAAAAAAAT
>NW_027105652.1:474140-515315 GCF_000696795.3 Halyomorpha halys | reverse complement strand
TAATACGAGTCTATGGCTGCTGTTGGTATTAAGGAACGTATACACGATTCACTAAAAGTTAATAAATAAGCGACAACTCACCTATATTTTAGCTCTCATGTGAGCAGTATCACTTATTATCTCACTGACACTGTTTTTTCACTACTGTTTTTATTTTAGTTCACTGGAAAAATAGTCTATTGTGGGACGCGAAGTAACATATGTTCATTTGCTAACTAGCGCATGCGCACTAATCTTTGTTCTAAACAAAGAGTTAACATATCTTCTTAGAAATTTTTTTTTTTGAGATCATTAATTCATATTTTCAGTTAGGATACTTAAGGAGACATCCAATAACATTCCTAAGAAACGGAAAGGTTAATTTCCTTCTTTTTTCAATCAGTTATATTTTATTCACTTTTGTTATATATTACACACAACCATGTATAAAATGTAGTAATACTAGTTTTTTTATTTAACCTATAAATGGAAATCTTGTAAGGGAAAGTATTTTTTCATTTATAACTATCAAGCATTAATTTCAGCTCAAAGTAGCGTCGTAAGTAAAAGTTGTGTGATGTAGTGGAGTGAACACCAAATTTTTCAAGCATGAACAGCTTTTTCCTAAAAAAAAAATTAAATATAAAAATAATCTTTTAGAATGAGAGAAATGGACTATAGAATATTTATTTCATCTGTATTTATTAAACGTCTTCCGAAAGACCTCCTACCATAGATTTTATAGAATGGTCTCCACTTGCTAACGGTACTCCACTACCAAGGTAAGGAAGCTGTATGCATGTAATAAAATTTCCATTTGTTCAATTCCAATACCATTTTGGCTTTCACATGGGCAAACCTATTTTCCATGGTAAACCTATACTTCAATAACAGCACATCTTGTTATGTCCAAATCTAAAGGAAATTTGGGCTCTTTTGCAAAAATGGTGCAATACCAATTTTTACAATTACAACTTCTGATATCGCATACGCATGCCCCAGTGTATTTTCCTTGGCACGCTTATATTTCGAAAACGGATCTTCCGAGTTACACCAAAGTTAGGGGATATGTGGGGATTAATATAAAATAGATCTATCATCAATTATATCCCTTAATTTTGTTTACCCGTATATATATTAATTTTCCGGAAATGGCCATATGGCTTCATTTGAACTTTATCAAATTTCACAATTATGCTTACCTTTACAAAAAAGTAATTTTATCGAAGATTTTTATTCCGAGGCCGCCGTGAAATAAAATTGACTGACCAGGAGGGAGTCGAATTCATAATGTTCTGACCAGACACTGTGGGACCCTTGCCTCAAAATGTTCAACTACCACTTCTCAATAAAACTAGGTCAATTTTTTTATAGATGTATAAACGAAATTAAAAAAACAAAACAAAAATAAAATAAAATACTTTACTTAAGATTGTTTTCTATTACTGTAGGATTTACAAAAATTTAAAGTTATTGCCATTATTTATTATTATTTGTATTTTAACACCGGGCTCAGGTGGTTGGACGCAGTCTTACCGATTTGAGATCTGCTGGTAGGGCCGGTTCGAATTCGGCCTGGGGCGTTGAATTTTTTCATTGAGTGGCGGTCGCACAAAATAAAAAACTTGACCCCTATCCATGACATGGTTAGGCAGTATAGGACTCCAATGGGAGTATTGGCCGAAAAAAAAATAATAAATATAAAAATTATTTTAACATTGCCACTCGTTCTTTCCAGTTTTAATTAGAATTATTGTATCAAAATGTTATTGGACAGACGATTGCAGTGCAAGTCGTTCTCCTGTTGCCCTGATGTAGACCTACAATTTAGTCTAAAACGTTAGCACACAATAAAAAACTTATTAGTGAAAATCCCTTCACGGACCGCAACAGAGTTATTTTTTTTCTACTTAAAAAATATCCAAATAACACTGGTTGTTGGTTTTACGTTACCTACTATGTGCAAGGCTCCTTTCAGTTCTTTAAACCAAAATAATTATATCATCACTGTAAGATACCTAATATATATGATTTTTTTGTTGTTTTTTTTTTTCAACATTATCTATCGAGTACAGACATTGCGATAAAAAGAAAAAAAAACTAACGTTTATTACATCCTCTTTATTAACGTTCCATTGAGAAGAGAATACCATCACCGTTAGAGACCCTCCTTTTCCGGACCACAGGATTGCAGGTAACTTTCGTTTGTATCCGGCCAAGACTCATTTAGGAAACTATTTAGGTCGCAAAAACTGCAATTTACTGACTCTGAATTTGATAAAGTTATGTAAAAATTCCATATATTCCAATAAATCAAAAGTTTTGAGTTATTTTCAATAGTTTTTAATCGATGTTTAAACATATCCTACTTAAACGAAAATACCTCTTAAAACAGTGAACATTAGATATCCATCCTTACATAAGTATGTATTGGTTTGAAGGACAAAATGACTAATAATTAAAGTCAACCCTCTCTAAGCAACTTCGAAACAGTGCTGTTAGAGATTAAAGCATGGGTGGTATTTGTCTATCTATTAGAAATCATGATTAATCCTATATTCAGTCACGTTAATACATACTTTTCATATAACCATTATTACCTACATTGATTATTATTATACAACTCATTATTATTATAAGTTTTTATTTTTATGGAAGAATATAAGCCGTTGTTAAAATATAGCAGTATCCAGAAAGTTAGTACATCGTGTACATAAGCGAAATTGGGGAACAAAATACGAATATTACAGTATTAATACTAAGTATTTCTTACTCTTATCCTAAACTTTACCCCAAAACTTGGGACTACCAGAAAACCCGTTAAAGATATATTAGTGTGTAAGGAAAATATGATTGCGCAAGCGTTAGTAAAGTAATTAGGGTGAACTTGAAAATTGGTTGTACAATTCGCCAAAAAAATGGTAACAAAACTACTAATGGATATTAGTAGATTTAATCTTTCAATTTTTTAACCTGAAATTATTTCAAAACATTAGCTGGATCTCTTTGAGTTATTTGAGCCATCAGATTGAGGCGTTTGCCCAAAAAATCATTACTTACCTGCAAATGAGCGAGTTTCTGACACTGAGCTTCGCCAGTAGTAAGGTAAAAAGTGTAGACTATTGTTGACACACAGAGGCTATTTAGCAAGTCTTGGTTATTTAGTCTATACCTATCTTAAAGACATTATTTTATTCTGTAAGACAGATTCGCACAACCCTTTGTTTTTATGGTAGGTTGTTCACATTACATTCTAATATACATACTTAATTAAGACCTGTTAATCTAAACTTTTAGTACCCTGGCATAAAGGAACAAATGACCAATCTAGAGGAACAAAAGCAATGTCTTAATTTTACCATAGCAACTATCGGTATCCAATTTCATGTAGATGAAATGTCGAGGTTTGTTCAAAAAGGATTCAAGAGGAAGTCATAATTTCTAGCCATAAAATCTGAACATATGTGCCCTCAAATCCCACCAACAAACTTATTTTGAACAACAGGACTATAAAATTCTTCTTTTTTTGTGGAAAGAGTCTCTGGTTAGAGAAGCATGATGTTAACAAAGCACTATTTTTATGGATTAATTAATTTAGATAAATTAACATTTGATTTGAATACCAAAGCCAAATTGTTGGCAATATGATCCAAGCCACTACTCCAACAAACTTTACATGAGTGAAAAGGTTATGAAGGACAAAAGAGTGCCTAACATTGTCCATTAATTTAGAGTCGATTAAGAGCCAAACATTATTGAAAAATTGATGAAAAAAATACGTAAACATTTGTTCAATACTTAAACATCTAACCATTTAAGAAATATACTATTCGTATATTGGACAATAATGTATAGAACTAATATTGTCCTTCATGATCTCGCAAAATTCGTGACTGCTAGTGCAATTCGTTTATTGACAGCTATTTAGTCATAATATACATTCAAAAATAAATCATATCAATTTCGAAGTGGTGTTCGCTATTTTGATTTTTGGGGGGGGGGTTAGGGGGGTGGAGAGTTAATCATTAAATATTTTCTCACCAGTTACAGCCTATAAATTTGCTAATTTTCAAGTTTATACCTCAACTGGGAATTGGGTAGAATTGGTACAGATGGGTGAGTGAGGATTGCCTTTTTTTTGTGCTATGATCTCCTCTTGTGAGATTGTGACATGTCGTACATCGACCAACCTACTCGCTATAATTGTCTGTTTGAAAAGTCAGATAACTAAGGCTACCAAGGAGGGCGGGAATGGAGGCTTTCATGCCGTTTTTCAATTTCAGACGCTTTTTAAATATTGCTCTATCTTAAAGTCTCCTCTTCCCGTTTTAAGCTATTATTTCAAAAGTGATATCGGGCCGTCGCTCTCCGGGGGCTTAGCGGGGCGGGTCCAGCGGTGCGAAGTTGTTAAAAAATATTTGTTTTTGCTCCGTCGATTCTGACCACAATGTTAGGCACTCATTAAAAATATAATTATATTCTATATTAATTTTACAAATTTCAGTTAGGTGTGACGTCTAAAAGTTTTCGGCGAGAAACTGATAAAAGTTCAACGATTTGAGGATTTCATCTACCTCCGAAATACTCAACGAGTTCAAAGCTGTACGGCCCCTCAACTACCAATCGACCATCGTTTCACACGGGAAAACGCCACCACGTTAGGATGTTATTCAACCAAATCATCTCTTAGTCACATTTTATTTGGCTAAACCTGTCTTACCAGAGGTTGATTTACAAAACTAGGAAGCATAATGTTTATGGAGAGGATTCCGAAGATTGAACTGGTTCGAAAGGTCAGTAGGGGCATTGTATAACCTGGAATTCGGTGTTGTCAACTTTAAGTTTATAATTTTTTTACCTAAAAATATGTGTATAAAATAAAATAATATAGTAAAAATAGTAATATGAATGCAATTGGATATTGGCTAAGCACACATCTAGTGGTGTTTTTTTCACAAATTGAATCTGTGGTTATGAATAAAGTGAATTTATGCAAATAAAATAATGTAAAAAAATACTAATAATAATTAATAGTTGCCCTGTGATTCCTCAACTAGTAAAAAAAAAAAATTATCCTACTAAAAATATTTCTTTTTGGGAAAATATTACAGTTGTTATTTATTGGTAATCATCGCGTTTAGTGCTATTGAGTAACTTAGAGAATTGCATAATACAGCTTAATAGAGTTGCATTCGTTACTTATACAAATTGTAAACTCCAATAATGATTCATTTTAATCTGATATTTTAAGTATTTATCTTCGGTTTAAATAAATTTAATTAAAAACGTTCATGAAGTATTGACTATAAATTTTTATGACCCATAAACAAAGTCAATCAATAAATAAAATTAATCACTAATTCAATTAATAAATTTGATAAATTATGGTATTTTGGTACTTTTTCTAGAAAGTTTTGTAATTGTGATATTTGTACTACTAAGTTCAATGGAATCAGTCAGAATAAAAAAAAAATTAATAATAATAAACCCGATATTTGAACCAATTTTTATGACCAAAACATACCTTTCTTCGATTTAAAAATATACTGCAACATTAATGTTAAATGATCTTCCTTATCAGTTAAAATATTTTTCAAAATTCATTCTAGATGAAAACTTGGAGTAAAATAATTCAATCTTGACAAACCCCTCTCTAAAAAAAATTAATAATTGTGTTTTTTAATAATTCAGAGATTATTCAAATAAAAACTCCAAAAAATACACGGTCAATCTACATATTAAAAACAAAAAATCCAGAAAAGGCCGAAAAACAGTTTTGGTGTATTGAAGTTATCGATGTGCTTTGACTGCCGATCTGTTTTGACGAGAAAATCATAACGAAAATAAAAAATAATTTTTTTGAGAGTAACTTTTGACTCAGAAGACCCTAAAACCACATAAAATCCACCAAGATGGTGAACATTTTTAACAGATCTATTAACAATAATTTGAAAAGCTTTAAGGCTGAAGCTTCGGCGCTGTCTCACTACAGTAAAGTTTATCTAAAGCTAAGGTCACAAAATAGATCCGATTTTTATAAAAATGTTTGATCTTGTAGGCCGTAGGAAGTACTCTCAGTATTGACTGGAAATCTGAAGGTATGCCATCTTAGATCGATTACAATCAGATTATAAAATAATTTAGTTTTTATCCAGACTATAATAGGTACTGTAAATGTCCATGAAAGGAAGTATTAAACAATCTCAGATATAATTTGACATTTAATTTAAATGTTAATATTAACATTCGATTTTAAAACTTAAAATTTTCACTCAGTCCTCAATATTATTAAAATTAAGAGCAATATTATTAATAATACAACAACAAAAAATTGCTATCTTTTTTGTAGTGGAGTATGTGTTTTTAATATTTGATGATGTAGGAATTCAATAATCAAATACGTTTACAGATAAATACAAAAAAATCAAGATTTGTGAATATATTTTGGCAAAATTATGTAATTTTACTTTATGTTTAATTGAATTTTCTGTTAATTTATTTATTTTTTCTCTTCTATTTCTTATTATCACCATTGTATATTAAGATATGACAAAGTGTAATATTACACAAAAAAAAAAAATTAATAAAATAAATAAATTCATTTTGGCACAAACCATAAATGAATGAAAAACCTTTGCTAAGAAGTTAATGATTGTAAACCATTTGATGGTGTATTTATTTAGCTTCAATTTCATTGCTAGTAGACTTACTTACACCTAAATGTTCCTGTGATGTTGGACTTTTCTCCAAATGAGCGAAAAATTTAGGTTTGTTCCAGAATATAATGAACTTCGTGTGGCTTGAAACTGAAATTGTTCAGTACCTTCTTCGTAAGAACATTTACTGTACCTTTTGTATCGCCTAGGTAAAAATTGTATTATTCATTTTAGAAAATAATGTATTGACGAAGTATGTTTGACGTTTGTTTCAATCTAAGAGTTTTTCTAACGTTATTCAAATTTACTGATTACGTTGTCCTATTAAGCAACTCGAAATTCAAGATTAGATAACTGTAAGAGGGTATCTTCACATGGACATTTAAAAGTTAAACTTGAGGTTGCGAAGTTTTCCGGAAGCGATCGTGGGCTTTCTCACAATGAATGGGAGACAATGACAATCAACTCGCTCTTTCATGCGTCAACAACAAAGGAGTGGAGCCTTTAATAAGGGCAAAGCGAAAAATTACATTAGGAATATAATCTACATTACAAAATACTACATTAATTAAAATAGTAGGTAAAAATGAAGCCAGCCAGGTGTGATCTTATGTACCTTTAACTAACTTTAATATCCGATGATGAGTGAATTGAAAAATAATGTAGATTCTCCGATTTTTTAACATATAAAAAATAGTTTTTGAGAATGTAATTAATGTTTATTAATAAATATACATATTAAAACTATGTTATTCTTTTAAAATAAACAACAAAAACTTGGAATTGCAACAAGGTTCACCAAATCCTCAAAGATACAATTGTAATCTTACTAATTAATTCAAGCCTGAAGGATATAGTAACCAAAGCAAAGTTTAGTCTCTGATATTTTTTTTAAGCTTTATTCTTTATCCGTGCTCTGAATAAGAACAGTTTATGCTTGGTTTATAGCTTTAATTTTTGTAGAGAAAAATCTATAAAATATCATGCCGTCATAAACAGAATAGAACCTTTCGTGAGAGATCAGCAAATTCAATTGTAATGAAATGAAAAATAGTTAATTATTCTGGGACTAGGTTCCTTTTGAACAATTACAAAGGTAGTTTTAATTACATAATAACATTTATTGGTTATAAAACAGTGTGGCCACACTTAAGTATAACTTATATACAGAGACAAAAAATAGATTAATTAAAAAACTAACTGACTAAATAAAAAACAAAACAAAAAGGTAGTTACAAAATATCTGTGCTATTATAATAATGAATGAGGTTGTTGAAGCAAAAGGTAGTTAAATAGAAGGGGTTTAAACGAGAGAAGAGTTGGTACATGACGTATGTTAGAGGGAATAGAGTTCCAGAGATATGCAGCTCGGGTAAAAAAACAATTTATCAAACGCGTGGTGGAGACAATTTATCACGCTCAAAGCAGTGAGGTGTGGTGGAGAGTAGATGTCAGATAAACGGGAACTGGTAGTACGGGATTGGACAGAGAATTTGAATTGCTGGTTTTCTAGGATATAGATTAGGGTACGTTGAGTACTAATTACTTGAAATAGAAAGAAAGCTTGGAGAGTTCATAGCAAGAATATTATAAGCCACCTGCTATTGTTTTCAATAGAGCACTTTCGAAAAATACTATAATGCTTATTTATAACTTAATATAGTTTATATTCTATAATAAAATGGGTAAATATGTTAGAATGATGGTGTGAAACAATCTAATACAATAATTTTTTTTTTTGATAGATTTATTTATTGATAGATATTACAATCTGCCACACAGTTGTGGGCAATAGGTAATAATGATGAATGATCTCATACATACTAAAATAAAAAATAAAAAAATAATAATAAAAAAAAACTCTCTTAAAATATATACAAACAAAAGAATAGACAAGATGAACATAATCAAACTATCTGTATGAAAAATAAATAAATAAAATAACATAATGATAAAATAATATATACAATAAATACAATAATTAGCTTTATAGAGGAACAAAAAAGCATTTTGCATAAAATGCTATTTTTTTTTCAAAAGTGTAGTATGTACCACTGTGCTCCAAGACATGCAATTATCATTCTTTTTTTTATTTTTTTTGCATTGTGCCAAATAATCTGTACTTATATATAATGCTGAAGAATTCGTCCAAGAGCGCCACTTATAGTAACCATCCATTGTCCAATTATTAAATTATTTTTGAGCTACAATGACTGTTTATTGAGAAAAGTTTTAGGATGTTTACTGGAACGAAGTATAAAAAATAATAGAATTTGTCTAAATTGTATAAGTATGAATATAATTTAGAAAAATAAATATTTTTAATCCGTGAATAAAATGACCATCAAACTGAAGACTCTCTGTCAACTATTTTTTTCTTTTCTTTAGTAGATAAAGAACTTTTTAATTTGATCAGATATCTTATGTACTTAGATTTGAAAGAGGCATGTACAAACCAAATTAGTTGGGCACAGCTTGAACATCTAGAATGTAATATGTCAGATTTCAAATAAAATCTAACGAAAACGACAACGATATTCTCATGGACCTCTGAGTGACCACCGACCACTCTCAGAAAAAGAAACAACTACAGTTTAACAGCCCCGAATGAATTCCAGTTCAACAACTGATTACATACTATACTTATGTGATTAGAGTATAATGGTATATAAGTTAAATTTATAACAATAAAAATTCGGAAAAATTGGATATTTAAAGCTATAATTTTTGAAAAATGGAACTTTTTTAATAATTAAAAAAACATAATAATAATATTATATATGGATTGGATTATCATAATGTAAATAAATCTGAATTATCACAGAATAAAATTTTCTAGACGAAAATGATTTGAATATCTCACTTATCAGGTTGAGCCAGTACAAATACATACGTGTTCTGGTTTCCTGGCTGGTGTTAAAATTGTACATTTCTCTAGAAAATAGTTTACTGAACTGTTAAGGAGACAAGAGACACTAGTATACCAAGTTCAGAAAGTCATTCACATCCCCGAAGACATCCTCCAAGGAGAAAAAAACGAGGGAGAGGGGCGGTTCTGGCGCTATATATACCTCCGCGACCGGCAAAGCGGTTAGTAACCAACAGGTCAACATCCAGAAAACATGTACAAGGTAAATTTACACACAACGTGTTTACTAATATTTTATAAATGTATTAAACTTACTTATAACATTAATAAGCATTTGTCTGTAATCTAAATAAGATTTAACATGGGCTGCTACGAACCACAAAGGATTATTAGAATTCATTCGCGATATTAAGCATAAAAGATTATTCACGAATTAAAAAATATAATTAATTAGGAACTGTCAAAATTTTCCTTCTTTAAAATATCGTAATATATTCTTGCATGAATCACATATTAAATTCTAAATTCTTGTTTTAAACATAAAATAAATAAGTATACCTTCAAAAACAAGCTTTATATATATTCAGAGCAGACAAATTCAATAACAAAAAAAATCTTACCTTTAACCTAATTAACATATTTTTTCATCTAACATATTAGATTATTCCTCCTCTACTACTCTTGCAGGGTGAGATGCTTTTCTATCCAGTATTCACAACCCTCAACTATATTTTTCTCTTTTTCCCATCCAGTTTTGTAAAGTATTCATGTAGCCCTTTTTCCAAGGTGCGAGGGGTCTTCCCATGAAACGCCTTCCATAATACTTAATCCCGTAAGTAATTCTGGCAAGATGATTCCAACAATCTTGAAGCTTGTTCTAACCAAGACAATTTTGAACTACCTTCCACTTGTTAGACACCCACCTCTGATTAAACGGTTATATGAACGGCATGTTATTCATTATTCCAGAATAATCTCAATTTTGGCCAACGGAAAGATATTGGAATAAACTATTTTGGAATTTCCACAGGTATAATTACTCAAGTTCATTTAGAACAACAAGGACTAAGTTCTTCGTAAATATTGAAGTATTGTTGAATCACATTTATAATTTATTTCTGGCTGATTTCCGCATGAAATTTTATTATGAATGGAAATTAGATGGGTTTCAGTAGAGTTTTTCACCCAGAAAAACAAGAACCATCTCTATATTGATCTTGCATATGTCCCTGAATCACATTCTTTGGAAAATCTAACAAAGCTAGAAACTCACTTTTGTTTCATTCTCTTTTCCTTTACCACACTACTGATTTCTTCGGTGTACTGCCTTAAACGATTTGAAGAAACCATCAAGTAGGAAAGGTTTACCTTTAAGGTTTATTGTGCCTTCTAATAATGGTGTTTTCATGTCGAAATCTACCTCTAGAAAAAGATATACTCACGGATGATGGCATTACTGCAGTTAACCATATTTAGAGCTATTGCCGTTGTGTCACTAGAATGCAAGAGGATGATGTAGATAGAGAACCTTGAAAGGTCTTTTTGCAAGGCGTCCAGTTTCTATGTTTAAATGGTGTCCACTATTTAATCCTTATAAAGATAAGGAATAAAGTTTTTTCACTTCAGTATATCAACCCAAAAGTTTTTATTTTATTTTTGAGTTGATTGGAATATGACTATGGTTTTCTTTTGATTGTAAAATTAATTCGTACTCATTGAATCCTCCTTCCTGAGTATCCAAAATTTTGAATTTATTGTCTATCTAAAAAAAAAAAACTCGACAACACAAAATATTTGGGGAATAATACATAAATAAATATTATTTATTTATTAATTGATGTATTTCAATGATAAAACGAATTTAAAAATTTAAATAAATTTTACAAATATATTATTCCTGATCTGTGCGGTACAGCCATCTTAAAAAGCAATTTCTAGATGTTGTTTATAAATGAAGGCGTCTAAATAATAAAAAAATGATCATATTTCATTCGGTCCATTGTTCAATTATCTTCATGATATTCATTAAAACACATCGTCCAATAGCCAAATCATGGGCATTGAAAAAAAAACTTTAAATAATCAATTGTTCAATTTAAAATTATTTAAATTTAACGAAAATAAATCTTTAAATTTAAAAAAGTACCATCAGAGTTGGATGTCGAATTCCTTACATACGAGAATAGCAGGAAGAAGAAGGTTTTGGACAAATTCCAAATTGCTAAATTCATTTTTTAATTTTTCACCCTGCTGCTTATGAATTAAGAGTTCAACCACCTTTTCGCTTCGTTCATTCAAATCTCCCTCCAAAATTTTATTATAGCTCTTCTCGAGTTGTAGATATCGTTTCGCTATGAAAAAGTCTGCCTGAAATATTTGACAAAAAAAAAGTAAGAAATTCGAGAGTTAAGGGTGTCATTAAAATACAAGCATTTAGAACAATTGTTCCAAAATTGCCTACAAACTACTAAGACTGAAATTAAATCAACCTTTATATTGAATTTACCTGAATCTGTAATCAGGAAAGGTAAACGATAAAACAGTTCTAACATCAAGCTCCCAAAAAAATGTATTTCTCAAAAAATATATGGACGGTAACCTCCAACGGTAACCTTAAAAAAATTTTTCATAAGATATCAGGTTTTTCTTTGAAAACTATGAACTAAATTTGATGAAAACACGATGGATTGTCGTTATTAACATGAGAATTCAAAAGATCTAATGTTGGAAGAAAAATGAATGGAGATAAAAAATATCAAAATTTTTACTAATTCTAAAGTTATTATAATAATACTTTTATTTAATATTTTTGTTATCACAATAGGAAGGTAGAGAGCTAATCTTTGTATTCATGTAGAACGTGAACGAAGTATTTTTCCCCAGAATAAAAAATGTTGTTTTACGTTTTAAACATAAAAAACCAAAACAAAACAAAAAAATATATGGCTCTGTTTACGTTTGTAGTCAAATTCTTGTTCTGTCTTTACTAGGATTGACAATGCTTTTCCTAGAAATTTCCACCTTTCACCTAAAAAAGCAATAATATTAGACCATTTAGATTTCCCGAATCTCCCAGAATTTGGCTCGTTTGGGCTGTCATATTGCCCTAACTAGATTTTATTTTTAAAAAAAAATAATAACATTAATTATTAATTCATTAGAAATAGAATAGTAAATAATAAACGAAAATAAAAACATAAAAATAAAAGTGATTTTAAACATTAATTTGCATGCTGGTTTATTATTTTCAATAAAGAACCAAAAAAAAAAAATTAATAAACTTCAAATTATAAGATTTCACATTTACATGGGAGGTAGAATTGATAAAACAAAATAATACCATTCGACCGCATTTGCTTTTTTATTGAAACCATTAGGTCGAATTCAGTATTAACAAAACTTATTATTTAATAAATCTGTCTAGATTGTCACAGGTCAGTTACATAAAAAATAAAATCGAATATATATTGGGCAGCAAGGTGACGAATGGTCAACGACCGACGACTTCGGCAAAAAAAAGAAAAAGTTATATCAAAAAAGCTCCTAGATTACTCTGTAGCTTTCAGTTACTCTTATAATTTTATTTAAAATCAAATGATATTAGAAGACCCGCTAGAATTAGTTTACAGCGCGATAACGTTGTCGGCTACTGTTGATTCCATGAACAAACTCAAGCTAATATTTATTCGTTGTCTGCTTTCGTTCGCATTCACACACCGATATTCACAGACATTCACAAGATGTTAGTTCCATGGACAAGAACGCTTTAAAAGTACCCATGACATGGAGGAAATTTGATAAATGAAACTTTCGGATAGGCTGAAACAGCAAATGCAACGTTGCCCACGAAAGTTACAGAAAATTCGCCTTGTAATGTTTTGTTACTCCCCTGCCCGAAAGTTACTTATTTTTACCGAAATAATGGATTTTAAAATTCTTGTTACTCTGAGCTTCGTATTGAAATTATCAAATATTCGCATAATTGATAACTTTGGGGTGATAATTGGATTAATTGTTCCTAATTTATACTTCTCCCTGTGTTATTAGTAATTGTTAACCCATTCTTTAAAATAAGTTATTTTTCGTCATCCCACTTTTTGAAATTAACAAAATATTGTATTAGTTGAAAATAAAATTAAATCAAAGGGATTATCATTTTATATTTATTCATCCTTACATTAGTTTTACATAGATTTTTCATATTTTGTTTCGAAAAAAAAATCTAAAAATAACATTCGATTTTATTCAATATATTGGAAATGAAGTATTCATTGTAATATAATTGAATTAAAAATAAAAATTCTTCAGTTCCCAAATTATTAATATTTTTTTAGAAGAAAATAATTAATTGATAAAATAGAAAAAAAATTATTGAGCGATAATATTTTTTCTTCAATACAATGGAGTGGAAGTTCTAATCCTAAAATCTAAGTTCTGATCTAAAAAAAATAGGAATACCTTCCTTTTGAATGCTTTCCAAGTAGTTAGTATCTTCATAAGTGTATGAAAAAAAATTAAAATGAACGATCAAGAAAGCAAAAAATTATAGATCGTTAAACAATTAAAATGAAAGATCAAGAAAGCATACAAAATTATAAAACGATAATATTTTTTCTTCAATACAATGGAGTGGAAGTTCTAATCCTACAAAAAAAATTGGAATACTTTCCTTTTGAATACACAGCAGCTGAGCCTTCCAAGTAGCGAGTTTTTTCATAAGTGTATGAAAAAAAATTAAAATGAACGATCAAGAAAGCACGCACCAACGCTCTAACGGTGTGATTGCGAATCATAATGGTTGGTCTCAAATCCCTAATAATATGCAAAATAAAACGAATTACTTTACTGATTTTTGGGAAATAAATCCTTAGCAAACGAAGAAGTATCTTTATTTAATTTAAGTGTTTTAGCGAAAAAAGGAGTGAAAGTTAAAAAAAAAATGAAATGATCTCACAACATGGAGGTAATTAGTCGCCCGCTCCATCGAGATTACTTCAGGCCTACATTATAAACTTTCCCTGAAAGCGACCTTTGCAAAGTGATCATTATAGAGGACTCCGTTCCCATTGTATGGCTAACCATTATGCTCGCATTAGTTCTCTAATTTGTAACATGTCTCCGGCTGTTACATCAATAACAATTGCTCCAACTTCCTCATATCCGCTTAGCGAGTCGGAAGGAGGTGTGTGAGTTAGCACCATGATTACCACCGATTTTTTTTTTTCAACCTTTAATAATATATAGTTGTTTTTATTATAGTGTTCTTATTTATTTGTATTTGTTTTTGCTTTTTCGACTACCTTTAGATTACAAGTCGCATTAAAAATACATTTTAGAGATCTAACTTACTTTAAGCATTTCATGTTCAAAAATAATGATTTTATATTTATTTATATATCGTGTTCTTATTGACAACACAATCCGCTATTTCTTAAATACAAGTCAAACTACCCAACCATATCAGATATCTGTTATGAGTATAAGTCACTATTACATCTCTTGCAAATAGTTAATTAAATAACTTAAATTTTGACTACCTTAATATCAAGGAGGGAGATTCGGGAATGAAAAAAAAAAACTTTAAGAAAAAAGAAAAAATTTAAGAAATAGTGACGTTAAATAATTTGCCATCTGTGCAGAGACATATCTTAAGGTGAGTAGTTTTGAGAAATAAATGACATGAGGTGAATATATGGAAATAAGGAGTGAATATGATGTCAAAATAATAATAATAAATAATAAAGGCCTAACGAACCCGAAGGTTCGATGCCGATACCACCAATCGTTCTTCACACACATCCCTCCAGTGACGCCCTTCGAAACCCAATTCTACTAAATCAGTTTTGACACAATCCTCCCGTCTACGTTTATGGTGTCAAAATACAATTATTTATCATGATTAACAATTTCAAATAAATACTCATAATAATAATAAACATGAAAAAATCAAAATAAGAACAAATAAAGAAAAAGTCATTTCAAACTTTTTTTTAATTCGATCTGACCTGTCATATTTTTTTCCCCCGTACTTTTATGCTAGTGATTTAAAAATATCAGACTCGACATGAAATAAGGTTCCATCCGTGATGCGAGTATCATTTTTTTTTTTTTAATGAAAGAAATATTTTCTACAATTTTCCATTCTTTGTTGCAAAATCGTGCCTACAGTTTTTAAATGGAATCAGAAATAAAGTCATGCAATACCGAAATCGCAAAAAGATTGTAGGATATAATATGAGAAGGAATATTTTAATTAAATAAAAATGTTATAATGACACAAATTAGCGATTGATGATCTTTTTAAGCATAATTAGTGGTCACTTGAAAATTTTAGCACATTGGTTAAAAAAATAATCACAATGATTATGCTAGTATAAATATATATATATATTGAATTAAGTCTATACATTCATTAACCACTTAGGTTAATGGCAAATTAAAACTTAATCGAAATACACCTGAGGTACTGGACAATTGACTCTCTATTGTTCATTTTCCATTATCAACAGCAAGAGGTTTACTGGCACGGGTTTCTAAAATAAGAAAGCTCTCAAAAGTCGAAAAAGAAACTGACCCTCCCTCAATTTCTCGTAGCACACAGAGCACGGAATCTGCCAACCGGACACAGACCGGAAATAGTGAAAAGGACAAAAAAAAACTGAATCAGGGTGAAAGAAAAGGAAATGCCGAGCCAATAAAAAGGAAATAATAGGAAAAGTTTCTCTCCTTCGTGAAAAGAAATAAGAAAAAAGAGCCATTGTACGAGATGATCCCCTAAACAACCTTATCCAGGGGGTTTTATTTTGTCGGACAAAGAATTAACACCCTTTTGTGAGAGGTGAAAAAGGAATGGGAGGGATATGAGGAAATAATAATTTTCATTCAGGCTCCATTACAACATAAGTCTTCTCTAGCCTGTGACTAATCTTACTCAACATCATTCCCGGCTATAATCATGGTAAACATACCAACAAATTTTGCTAATGATATTGAAGTTTATTATACTGAAAGGAATGACCTATAATGCTAATTCTCATACGGCTTAAAGAGGACGACCAAACATAAAAGGAAACATACATTAAAGTATAGAAGATCACGATTTCATAGCTTTAATTTTAATTTATTGCATCACTAAATCACTTACGAAAATAACTCGAGAATCCGATTTTTGTATTTTGAGTGTATAAAGCGAATAATCGTCATGAACCTTTATTAGATCCATCATAAGTTCTTATAAGCACTCTTGGACGTAGTGATTTCTGAGTATCTAAGTCAACCTGAAAAAGCCTATGCGGTACTTGGAGAATACCTTGTACAACTTCATTTTTTTCTTTTCTGCCGTTTGAAAAAAATAATAATTGTCACTAACTATGAAATATTTTTCGAACTTACATTGCATATCAAGGTTTTATATTCAAGCTCTTTCATTCCTTTATTGTCTGAGAAACTTCTCTGTTATCAATAGAAAACTAATGATATCATTATCGTCTATAATAATGTTGACTCTAGTCAAAATTGTGACAACAAAGAAGAAATTCTATCCGATAAATGTCAGCTATTAATAGATCCAGAAAGACCAAAAAAAAACTTAGATTTCTGACTGCATTGGATTTAGCATTATATCTCTTAATGTACTGCTAGCTTCAGTGCTTGTCTTGAAAATAAAAATTACGCTTCTCCTATGCATCTCGGAGAACAACACTAAATATTATTCAGGCAGGTTCTATTCCTTTTTAGATACATTGAGTCACTGATTTATTTATATTATTTCAGTCCCACATAATACTGCTATATACATTGATCATTCATGATGATTTCTGGAACATTACGTTGCTGTCACTTTATGAAGTCACTTTATGAAGTCACCTTACGTAAAAGTGGATGACGATGCAATATAGCTAAGTCACTAAAGATATAAAGATAAGTAAGGGCTGGGTAAAGCTCGCACCGCTATAACGATATACTTGTTGCCGAGCTACTTTCCTTTTTGGCTAGCTCACTCTCACTCGCCTTCTTCCCCCTTTCAGTGAAAGTGTACCCTTCCCGTTCTATGATTTGTTTATGTATCCGGTATTCACGAATAACCAGTCCGAGTAGTCGGTTCAGGTAATTAAAATGCGTTACCTGCTTTTATCTAAAGGAGTATGTGTACCATAGAACACCTTAAAATGTTTCAGTTGATTCATTCGAATGTAATATTATTCTATTATTACATAAAATAAATAAAAACTAAATTCTGTACCACTGCAACCCATTCAGGGTTCAGTACTTTGTAAGGAAGTACTAGGCCAACAGTTGTGCAAAGAGGTTATTTGGTTAGAATCACGCTTGACCACCAGATTTTTACCCAATCTATGAGGCTGGGTGGACCCTAGGAGGACACCAGAACCCATAGGATTGACTCACAGCTACAATGTAACAGAAAACAATTTTCTGCCTACCCAGAATCGAACCAGGCCCTTGGAGTTTGTAGCATCCTGCCTTACCTCAGTACCACTGCGCTCCCTCATAAAAATAAATAATTTTAAAAAATATACACTTAAGCAACCTAATTATTAATTATTTTTCTGGAGGGACTCTCCTTTGTTCCAAATCAAGAGTTAGAGTGGGCTGCGAATGTAGTGGGCTGCAGACCTCTATGAGTTGAGAGCCAGTGATATATACCCACACAATACATTTCCATCATTAAATCTTCTTAATGATTAACATCAACATTTTATTATATCAGATGGTATTATAAAATCAGATTTTGTTAATGCAGTTTTGTTTTTTCTTATGCTGATTTTTCTACAGTGCTAAAAATCTGCTCATTTTTTCAAGTTTATCATTTTAAACTTCTGTTTATAAAAAGGATGTGATAGTTTTTCTTTCTTGAGATCTTTCATATCTCCTAATCCATCTTCATGAGATCCAAATTTTCTTCTGCTCGAGATCCATTAATAAGTTACTATTACGAATGAAAACATACCTGATACTGTTTTCCTACATTTACATTCTTAAATCTCTAAATTTCAAATTTCAAACAGGTATTTCGGTGAGCAATTAAAGAAACAAATTCAATTAAAGAACGAATCAGTATTTAAAAAAAATTATATTAAATATTTAAAACTGTTTGTTGGTGTAACAGCTCTTATTAATTGGGCATCTCTGAACTGGAACCCTGACCAATACTGGCTTTAGACTTTCCGGTATTTGTAATGGTTATGACACTCAAGTGTTACTCTCCATGACAAGTGGGGATGTCTGAGGACATCTGAGGTTTTAGGCAATGTTCTATATATGTTGTGGATTAGAACCTATAACTATGAATCACTTTATAGTGAATCACTTAGGCTACCATTTTCTCAATTCATAAGTGAGTACATTCATACATTTACACCTTCCATGTTGAGTGACAGTTGTTAACTAGCAGCTAAATGTTATAGTTTAAAGTAACAGTCTGCTTTCATACACTAGATCTAATTAATTAATTTAGTCAATACAATAGCATTGAAAAAGTACCTATCTGATCAGAAAATATGTTTTTATTTTAGTTGGGGGTGTTATTACTCGTCTGCGGGGCCATGTGCCAGCACCAAGTGACCCAGCAAGTCCAGCCCGCCTCTGAGAGGCAGATAAGACTAGAAGATATTGAGAGGGATGGCTTGAAATCTGCAGCAGCTTCACAAACTTCAGGAAACTACCAGCAACCACAACAGCAGATTGTTTACCAACAACCTCAGGTCTCTGCCTACCAGCAACCGCAAGCATTACCAGCCTCTGCGTACCAACAGCCAGCAGCTCTTCACCATCAACTCCAACAACAACAGCAATATTATCAGCTCACACCAGCTGCCTATCATCAACCACAGGTTGGTATCTGAATTGAGATTATATGCTATTGAATATACATTTTTCAGAAAAAAAATGTTATAATCAGTTTTAAAATTTTTATAACTTTTTCATTGAACCTTTTTTTAAATGCAATGTTTAAACCACCTAAACCAATAGAGGTTAAACTATCCTGTGATCTTTAATTTTTACAGCTGAGCTACTCTTCCCAACTTCTTGGTGGCCATCAGCAACAACTGCTCCAACCCCTATTGCTTCCTCAGTCCCATCCATACAATGTGCCCATTATGCTGATTCCATACCCACTGCAACAGGAGGTTGCACTTCTGCCCAAGGTCAGGCCACTCCAATCGCAGCCACAACTTGTCACCAAGTTCAGGCCTTCACCACAGATCCAGTACACCAACCCCTACAGCAACCAAGTTTATCAGCAGAAGTTTGGAGTTGGAGTTAAGTCAACACCTGCACCTACACTGAAGGAAAACTATGATCAGCAACAACAACAGCAACAGCAACAACAACAATCAGCTTATAATTATAAGCTCCAGTAAATTTGATGCTCCTCCTAGTCTGTATCTTCTACTTTTGTAAATAGTTTTTTATTATAAACTCATTTTTCTTCTATTTTTTACGATGTAAAATATGTGATAAATAAAATAAGTCTTTCTGTTTTGTTATAAAAAATATTTTTTCCTCACCTTTAAAAACCTGTTTCCCCGTTTTCGATTCTCACAGAACATGATACTATGTGAACCATGGATTTTATACAAGGCTTTATTCTTAAAAGTGAATGAACTCAATACTTAAGATCTGTACAAGATTCTTGAATCAAAGGGAACAGCACTAGTTGTTAGTTCCCTAAATGGAACTCATTACAAGCTTAGTTGTTTACTTAGAAAGTCATTTTCCTCTTATCATAAACTTGAGGAAAGCTGACGACTACTTATATCAGGGAAGGTCAGAGAATCTATTCAAAACTTAAGTAAAAATTGAAAATTTAACTATCCAAAAATTTAATCGTACTAGAATATCACTCAGTTATTCCACATTTTTTACCACTTTTCTAGCATGGTTACAAATCATTCATTAGTAAACAACATTCTTTATTGATAACTTCAAATGTCCAGTATTTCAGCCACCATCAATATAGTGTGATATTGGTTACATAGTATATAGCATTTACATTCGTTTGAAAATATTTGAACTGAAAGAATTGAATGTGTTTGATGTTAAATTTTTAGCTGTCAAAGTCCAGACAGGTTTTAGTATTACCTTGTCATATGTGGGTAAATGGATTTTAAGCTTGTAGAGCAATATAGCTTAAAATTAATTGTAGATTTAAACCCAAAAATGAGATAAAACTGAGTACTGCAACAATAACTTTATTCCTTTATTTATTATATTAATACTTCTGTATTAATATTATAATACATAAGCTTTCCATAAAGCTTATCTAACCTTGTTTTGGTTTAATGTAAACCTACTATATAAAACTGAAAAGAAATTTTTCGATAATTATCCAATACTACTGATTGATATTATTCAATGTGCTATAGATATTCATCACTTCGGTTTACTTGTTTCGTTTTTATTATGTTGAATTCAACTCTTTACATATTACAAAATGCTTTGTCTTGTCTCTTATTTTTCTATTTTTAATTATAAATTTATTAAGGAAAAACATAATAAAATAAATAAATATTGCCATACATACCTGTAGGTGTATATATGGGAATTTTGATGTAAGAGCAACAGCTAGTTGGTAAAAGTGCAAAACATGCAATTTTAAGCTACAAAAATAAAAATCATGCAATTTAATTAAAAAACAACAGAACATGCAATTTCGAATTTCATTATATATTACTCGATAGATCCTGAACCAGAAATATAAGTCAAAAGATGTCACAGGGCAGAATAAAATGTGTAATATGTAACATGGGAAAAAAAGGAATGCAAGAAGGCAAACATATTTTGTCCTACTTAACAAGAGGCATCTTTTGGTTTTTTGTGATTTTGGGTACATTTTATATAATCGGAAATATTTGTTTATTTAATAAATTCAAAAATCAGAAAAATTATGTCAGCTTCACTACAACTCCACCAATCTACACCAAACTTATGAAAGGCTCTACAGGCTATACAGAATGGCACAAACCAAACTTACATCAACAAATTTTTCAAGTGTTTTTACAAAGGCATACAATCTAAATGCTGGTGGTTAGTCTAGATATAGCAGGAATTCAGATTAGTATTTATAGAGTTTCATTGAATGGAAAATTGCAAAACATAAAATATAGAACACAAATTATTTGAAAATCATTAGTAACAGAATGGAAATAAATAGTTTCACATAACACAAAATCCTGATCCACTCTTTGCCTAGAAGATTAACTGCTATCTTATTTAACATATAATTGTGTGTTTGAAAGGAATGTCCTAAGGGAATGTTCAGGTTCTTCTGGCAATGTGCTGATATTAATTAGGTTTATTCTTGCTTTTAAACTATGGATGGTAATAATGAACTGTGAGGAAGAAAGAAGAAAGATTAAGTTAGTGACATTCGACGGCGAAAGAGGCCAGTGACGGCAAAAGATGCGACGATTCTCCTCGTTTCAGAGATAAGGTTTTTTGTTGTAGTGTATTGAGAGATATATTACCAAATATTCCCAAGGATAGGACAAAATTCCTTTCAGGGGAGGAGTACATTGCTCAGGATGAAATCCAGGTTTGTTATATTTATTTATTTTTTAATTTAAGTTTAATATATTATCAGATAAAACCTGTCTGTCAAATGTTGGTGATAAAAAGTTTATTATCAGTGGACATATCAGTTTTTGTTTTTTCTAAGTTTTAAGTTTTGATAAATAAATGTTCATCCAATGTTTTTAGGTCCTCAGTGTATTTTCTTCAATTGGAAACCTACCATCATTAGTTGGTACCTCCAATAACCTTTCTGCTACTTACAACTAAAATAATGCAGTTGAAGGAGAGAGATAAAAGTGGTAGAAGAAGACCTCCTGAAGCAGGTCATTGCAGAATTAGTGAAACAGTATTGTCAAAAGGGTAGGAGGATCACTAATACTTGGTTCCATAAGGAATGTGAAGAAATAGTGGCAGTAAGGAATGTGTATGGCAGGTTTGAACCTACAATTTTGGCCTACAATTTTCAGGTTTGAACCTACATTTTTGGCCAACCTACAATGGCAGGTTTCAACAATAACTCTATAGTTAGAAATGCTGAAGCTAAGTTATTATTTGTAGACCAGGATGTGCAAGAAAGGTAGAGAGACCACTTCAAGAAACTCCTTAATCTCATTATGAAAGATCAAATAAGTAATAATTAAAAGAAGAGGAAAATAAAATTAAGCTGGTTCCATGTGATAGTATTGATATTCAATTAATTTTGACTAAATTAAAAAACAATAAAGTGGCTGGGTCAGATAGCATCCCCACAGAATTTCTAAAGTTAGGAAGTTCTCAACTGATAAAAGAAATCACTAAGCTTATAGGAAAAACCGGACCTCAGAAAAAATTCTGCAAGAATGGAGTGAGTTAATCATTGACCAGTTTTTATAAAGAAAGGCAACAACTCAATGCAAGCACTAAACAGGAACCAGTCTCCCTAATACAGGATGTAAGGTGTTCTCTATACACTCTATAATTCTCTATACACCAACATGCTCTCTCAATCCAGTGATAAATCCTTTCTTACTGATGTAATATTTTCCCTCAATCTTTATCTCGTTCCTTTTTCTTCTACACATCACACACAATCCTCTGACACCTGGTTAGACCTTTTTATCTGTGACTCTCCTCTAAAAATCCTTTCTTCTTCCCTCCACCGTGTTCCCTTCCTCTCATCTCATGATCTGATCCAAATAACGTACGACCTACCAGTCAAATGCTTTACTCCTAAAATCATATCATATCGTAATCTGGACCTCCTTTCCGATGAATTCAACCTGACCTTGATTCCGTCCAGTGGGACATTATACACTCCTATAATTCCATCGACCCTATGGTATCCACCCTCACTTCACATCTTCAATCTATATTAAACATCCATGCTCCTCTCAAAACCCGAACCTTATGCCGTCCAACTGCACCTTGGTTTACTTCAGAAATAAATGCAAAGATAAAACAAAGAGAAGCAGCTAGACACAAATTTCGTCGTACCTGTCTGTCAAAACCAACTCTGAAACTTCCTAGAAGAACATTCCCTCATTAATCCTCTCCAATCCGGGTTTTGACCTGGCTATTCAACACAATCCGCTCTCCTTAAAATAACCCACGACCTCCAAACTGCTATGGAAAACCAACACCTAACTATCCTGATTCTCCTTGATTTCTTCAAAGTATTTGACATGGTTGACCACAACATCCTACTTAACAAACTACAAAATCTTCCTCTATCCAACAACGCAGGTATCAATCCTTCCTTTCCGATTGGTCCCAGTACGTAGTGGTTCCAGATAAGCCACCATCATTGACTCGACCTCTTACCTGTGGTGTCCTCCAGGGTTCATCGCTTTCCCCCACCCTTTTTGACATCTAACTCAATGACTACCTCCTTATCCGACATTCTCACTACCATTTGTACGTTGATGATTTCCAAATTTACCTTTCCTTCCCACCTTCTGATCTATTGGCTGTCACGGAGATGCTTCAAGAAGACTTAAATCAAATTAGTCACTGGGCACAAGAAAACAAGCTTTTGTTGAATGCAGAGAAGACTAAGGCAATCATAATAAGATCCAATCACCTTCTGAAAACTATTTCTCATATTCCAACCTTATTCCTAAACAACAATCCAATACAATCCATATGTTAAAAACCTTGGTGTCACTATAGACAAAACTCCCACCTGGAAATACCACGTCTCTGATATTTCCCGTTGTACCTTCTCCACCCTATAAAACGTTTAAATTATCTTTGTCATCTACTTCCTTTTGAAACCCGTAGGCTCTTGGTTACTTCCTTAATATTTCCCCACTTTGATTATTGCTGTGTGGTTTACAGCGGTGTCTCTGGGGATCTTGAAACAAAATTAAAACGGTTAATTAATTGCTTTGTACAATTCATCTTTGGGGTTCCCAGGGACCCCTCTGTCACCCGATTTTATGAAGAATTGAAGTGGCTTTACCCCTCCTTCCGTGGTAAATATTTTCTAGCTTCCTTCCTCTACCAAATTATCCGATCCCGCTGTCCATCGTACATCTCTGATATCCTTCAATTTAAATCCTCAGTGCATTCCCACAATACCCGCTCACGGCCTTCAGACTTTCTATATATGTAAGTGCAACAAGTTTTATATATTTTTGTTCTTAATGTCTCAGATTTTTGTTTATTCTTGTAAATATGTACATTAGCAGAAATTGTACCTTTCCATTTATTAGTTTTAGTTTAATTATATTTGATTTTTTTTTCTATTCCTTATTATCAGAAGTGTTTGTCATCTTATGTTTTATGATATGACATATGATTTTACTTTATTTATTATTTTCTTATTATAAAATATATAAATATATTGTTAATTATTGTTATTCATTTTTATCTTTTTAAATTCATTATTTTATTATATTTTATGACGTTTTATAATCTCATTTTTATTTTTTATTTCACTCTAAGGCTCTGAAGCCTAATTTTGATCCCTGTACATTATTCTAAAGGGATCAATCCCAGAATAAATAAAGATTACTATTATTATTATTATAATCGACTGATGCCATATGTGGAATCACATCTTGGAGAGAACCAAGATGGTTATAGGCCAAATCGGTCAACCATTGACCAAATGTTTTCACTCAAGCAAATAATGGCAAAAATGAATGAGTTTGGTGACCACATATGGCTACTCTTTATTGTTTACAAATCTGCATATGACTCAATCATCAGGAAAGAATTATACCATGTAATGAGAGGAATAGGCATCCTAGCTTAGTTAATTCAACTCACAATATGGACAATGAAATACGATGGAAAAATCGGAGACTTATTCTCAGTGGGCTCAGGATAAGAATAATAAAGATTTTCTTGCTCCACTATTATCTAACATAGCCTCTCAATGCCACCATGAAAACAGCAAGACTAATGTCACATAGAACCAAATATGAAAAAACTCTAATCCAACCCATCTTGATATATGCATTAGAAACTGTAATGTTGCATAAAATATCAGTCGAACGTATTCACCCAGTTTGAATGTTCCGATGATATCAGATCATGATTTATTTGACTATAAGCTCCAGGTATGTTTGTGACTATTTGTGTAGAGAAAGACTATGTTCATTACAACTAATTTGTTAGTTTTGAAATTGATCATTCAATCACCATTATCATTCGTTGTTTGATAGAAACTTTTGTTAATTATATTTGGGCAGGATATCTTTTCTTTATTAACTTAGGCAGTAATTCATTACAAACAAAATTTAGTGTGGAATATTGATTCAGGACTCTTCCAAAAGTGTTATGAAAGGCATCATAGGCACTTCACACTTGGCTTTGGTTGTTGCAAGGCCATGCTCTACGGTAATGTTCAGTGACCACTGTCAAGTTGGTGATCAATAATAAAGTTATCTATTCACTGTGCAATCTTAAACTCTGTTCCAAATGCATCCTTATCGACACTTTCACTGTAGAGAATATTATAGTTTTCCTATTATCTACAACTCACATCTTGTAGAGGTAGTCCACAACTCCTTCAAAGCTGCAGGTGTGTACGTTTCATGTTGGAAAAAGAGTAGTACTCTAGGTCAATGGCATTTAGTAAGGATTTATTGACAAGCCTAAGAAATTTTTAAATGATGAGTGGTTAGTCATTTTAATAATAGTCTCCTTTAATAAGCTCTAGTAATAAAATGAGGTTGAATAAAAGATGAAATTATAAACCAAAATGGTAACAACACCATATTTTGTGTGTCCACACACCACAAAGTGTGTCCAATATTTTGAATATATTTTCAAAAATAATTTAAATATATCATTAGTGATATTGAAAATAACTTTTAAGAAAAGAAGATAAAAATAGGCTTATTATGATTTTTTTTTAAATGATTTAGCCCCACAGATATTAGGTGTAACTGCTTCCCTTTTTGTTATCTAATTGTATCACTACAAATGTTTAAAAAATGCATGGCATTTGTTTTTAGCTGTTTAAATACAGCTTTTGAGGAGAAAAAAAATATTTGTCCCACATGGCAAGATTAACTTACATTATTTGATCATTATAGTTAACGCTTGCATAATTGTTATCCTGTTTTGCTTAGCCCTGATTAAGGCTTAGTCAAAAATGTTGGCACTTATTTGTGTGTTTTCTTCTTTGACCTCACCCACTCCCCTCTTCTAAATCAACTTTTCTTTGACTGACATCCATGGTCAATAATATCTCCACCATTATGTTTGAAATAGATGACTGTAGTAATCAAGGATAAAGGAGGTGCTGTGTCCAAATAGAAGTCCAAATTTAACAAAATTATTATTCATTAAGTTAACAATTTAATGAATAGCTATGTTTCGGCCCATTTTGTAAACCTTCTTCAGAGAAAATGAGATGGTGGGCTTGTAGTGCCTCAAACAAGAAGCTGTGAGGAACCCTATTAAATGGATCCCAACATTCACTTAATAGTAGTCTTAGTAATTTGTATTTATTTAATTTTAACTCCAAGCTTAGTCATTTTCTAGAAAAATAAATATAATTATTGTAAGGAAGATCTTCTTTATTAGTCTGTAGAATAAGCACTTAGACTTTAAAGAACAGAAGTCCAGTGTGAGTTGTTTCATTTTTTAACTTCATTTAACTTTTTTTTAATAGCAGAATGCAGTACTTTTGAGCTTAAGCTGGATTGTGGTAATCATTAATTTTTTTTGACTGGATTGTATTTCAAATTTCATAGATATACTGGTCACTTAGCAGGTTTTCTAAGGTGCTAGCCTCCTCACAAAAGGATTTGTTCTTGCTTGAGTATTTCAATTAACTTAGCTTTTACTTGAGGAAAAGATGGTTGTGGGTGTAATCAGGAAAGGAAGTTAAACTGATTAAATGTATGTTGATGTTTCCTTATAAGTTTTAGGCCTCCATCAGAGCTAAACAAAACAAGATAGAGAATCTTAAAATGAAGAAATAAGAATTACACAAATGAGAAGATTAAATGAAGTAGAATCTGAAAGAAGAATATAAACCAGTAAAATAATATTTATAAAATTATATCTATGTTGGAAGGGTATACGTTTGTAGCCATAAATTCTGTGAAAACCGGTTTATTACAATGATCTGAAAGATAACGTGCTTCTGGTTGGAGTGGTAAAAGATTGTAAGCATCTCATTAAGGAAAGTGATATTTAATCATACCTTTCCCTTATTGTATATTTTTAAAAAAGTACTATGTTATAATTTTTCTCATATGTGTATCATTGATTTATTATGACATGGAGGTAAACTTGTTTCTTGTTTTTATGTTTTATAAAAATAATATTAAAAAATTAAGAACCTCAGCTTTAGTGCTCTAAACTACCCGCTGGTAGTTTGATAAAATCTGGGTGATTGTATTGCATTTCCCTACAGTGTATAATAACCCATGGTCATTTATCAATTATGCACCTTTATCACCAATTTTACTGCGGTTAATACACCAAACTGTGATGTTTTATGGGACTGGAAAGAGATGATAGTTATTTGATTAAATCATTTTTGAATCTGATGAATCTATTAGTAAAAATGAACTGAAAAAGAAAATAAGGAAGTTAAAAATTCTTTTAGAAGACATTGAGGAAGATGACAAAGAAAATAATTCGGAAATTGTAGGAAATACTGTTAGTGTCATAAAACCAGAAGTTGAAGAAGAAGTTTAGCATGTTGAACAAAGTTAACAGCACCTGTTAAGCTGATATAATAGAAGTTGGTGCTGTCAGCCACAGTTGAAAATTGGAGGAACTAATTCTGATGATATGGTATTGTTGTTTTCATATTTGTTTAACTGATATAATAAGTTCTTTTTCATGGGGCATATTAATTATTTTAATGAGGTGTAGATAGTTGACCGTAGATTAATGATTGGAGAAGTTTGTCGGGGGGTGCCTTGAGTTTTAGGCCTACCATCTACACCATAACCCCTGATGAAGACCTGAAACTCAGGTCGAAAAGTCAGCATAAAATAAATAAATATTGTTTTGTTTATTTATGTCGTTCTTTGCTGACCTCATCCCCCGACAAACTTCTCCAATAATTATTTTAGTTTATCTATAAACGTTTTTCCACATAAGAATTTGTCTATACCATTGAAGTATATTAGGTCTGATTATTCTACTGGTTCTAGGAGGATAAGGACCACAATGAATAATTGGTTAAATATGAGTCTAAAAAGTGACATAATTCGTCCTTCATCGTTCAATGTTCCTTATCCAATGTACTTGCCTGATTATAGTGTCCATTCTATTTACACTAATCCTACTGATTTAAAATATGATCAGAGTCCAGTTCCAGGTGCATTAACTACACCATTCATTCCTGAATCTGTTGGTGTTAAATATAATTATGTAATGATTCAGTCTAACATACTAAATGTTTCTGTAGATCATAATCCAGTTTCAGGAACATTTACTACAACATTCATTCCTGAACATCAAAATTCTTTGATTCTGCACAGTTCATAGAGTTTCAGCACTTTAAGGCAGCTAAATATCTTATTAACTTTTCATAAACATCACGGCTATAATATAATGAAAATCAAGAATCTGGAAGAGAGAATGAAAAAGAGAAAGGAAAAACAAGATATAAAACAAAATCATCCTGAAAAAGAAAACAGACAACCTAAAACCCTTGCAATTGAAATGGAAAGTTTTGTGAAATAGTAGATTTTCTAGAAAAATTATTGTACAGATATAGTAACTATTATCTAGTAATAATGGTTATTTACTAGTATATAGACCTAAGCTGTATAAGGATAGCTTATTGTCTATTCAGTTTTATTCCTATTTTTTTAAATTATTTGATTAATGAAGTTGGCATATTTCATTATTTAGTACATTTAAAAGTTACGATATATTTATGTTTTAAAAGAGATATGAGATAATTAGCATCTAGAGATCATTTAAAATTAGTATTGATATAAATTACCATAGCTGAAATGGTTTGTTTAGACTACACCTTTAATGTTTCCATTTTTTTCAAGTCAAAATCATTGCTCAATTAATATATATTAGCCACAATTTTACGTTGCTATAAATTGTGGAAACAAAATTATTATTATTCATAAATAGTCATTTGAATATTTAAAATCACTTGCGTACATGTTTATTTTATCATAATATTTATGTTCTGTAAGAATGAAGAAATGTATAGCTTGGAAGGTTTGATATTAGATAAAAATTATAAAAACAGTAAACTCACGTCTGGCATTATTTTTTTTGTGGGATATGTGTGTGATCTTCCTTTTAATTGAAACAAAAACTCATATATTTTATTTATTTTATGAATAATTGGGTATTAAAATTTTTTGTACATTCATGTATCTCCATGTATATAAATACATTTGTTGACAGTGGGACCTCACTTAACTGAAAATTCTATTACCCATACCCTGGATTTTCATTATTTCACTGGATAAAGTTGGCTGTTACTAGTCTTTAATTTATGTTAGCTGTATTTCATCAGTGATGACAGAACTGGCTGGTATGTGATAAGATTACAAAAAAGTAATAAATAGTGAAAAATTTCTTTTAATGTGCTAGTAGTTCCTTTAAAAAAGAAAGTTAACTGAGAAATTTAAGCTTTGGTTAATTCTCATGTTTTTATAGTTCTCCCTTACTTTTGCAATAGAAAAATTTTGGAACAAGAAATATTAAAATTACATTTCTGAAAACTGTTAAAATTTGAGTAATTCAATTTGTCTATTGAAAGGCTCATTTGGAAAATTAGTATGGGGATATATTGCCACAATGAATAATTCTAAATTATTCTTAATTAAAATATCTGTTCTGAAATGAGCAAGGATTACTTTATATGAAAGTTGTATGATGAGTGCACTGCATCACATTTTTCATTTAAAATAGTGACTTTAAAAGTTTATGAAAGCAGTAGCTTTAATATCAACAAAATGCCTGATATAATATCAGCGTGTAATTATGTTTTATTGAAAATATTTTTGTATTTTAATTTATTTTTTTTATGCTTTGAGGGGGAGGGCTTATTATAAAAACAGTTTCAATCTTTGGGGAAAAAATACAAAATATATAATTTACTTATTCCACTTTGTGTAAATTAAAAATATGAGCATTAGATTGCAGCTAGCAATATCTTCACAAACGTAATTGTGTGGAGTGATTATTTCATTTATTATAATGCTACCTATATCATATAATCTATGATCCTCATTACCGCCTGGTGGTGAGAGGTTCCTGTTTATACATCTTTCTCTCTTCTCAGTTCAGTTTCCTTTCATGGTAGGCTTCAAGGACTTCTGCTCCTTGGTGATTCTGGACCTACCCACATGCTGTCCCTGCCTACCCCTATGTCCCTCTAAAGCCTCATAAGTCTTTCTGGCAACATGATGGTTTGGCATTCAGAGAAGATAGCTAAACCATCTCAGTTGGGATTTCTCTATTATAGTGTACATGGAGTTGAGGCTGGTCTCTATTGTTGTAATCCTGATTCTGTCCTGTCTGGTTCTGCCTTCTAACTTTCTCAGATACCACATTTCCATTTCCTGGATTTGTCCACTTTTTTTGTAGTTATTGTCCTGGACTCAGAGGGATATATGAACAGTGGTATAAATGTGGACTTTAGTACCTTGATTTTGGTTTCTTTCCTACCAAATCATACCTATATCATAAGTTATTTTTATTATAAATGTTAGCATAGCTAATCACATGTTCTAGGGGAGCCAGGTAAGTGTCCTGCTTAAAAATACTTGCAACATTCTTAATTTTTCAGTATTATTACAATAAAACCCAACAAAACAACCAATATCAAATGTCATAAACAAATATTATTTTTAACATGTTGTATAAAATTAGATCATATATTTCCTGCAAAGGAAGTAACTGAAGCTTTTAGAAGTATTTTATTTGATATCAATAGAATCTTCTGATCCATTAAAACCTAACATCTAACATGTAATATCTCTTAATGGTGCTTAGTAGCCCAGACAGTTGACTAAGCACAAACTGGCAGACCTCAGTGTAAATTTTCACTTTAGAGAGTTCTTCGTTGAAAGCACTGAGTAATGTTGTACATAGTGGATCAATACATTCTAATGCTATTTTTGGAAATGTTTACTGAACTTTTATTTCACTCCAGCCTTCTTGGGACCTCTCCTTCCTAAACCTATTCTTCCTTTCATAAGGACCTACAGCTGGTTCCTGTAGAACTTGCTATCCCCTTCTCATGTGTTGGCTAGTTCCCTTCAGAGTTGTTTCCTTTCTGCAAGGACCTACAGCTAGTTCCTATAGGACTCGTCTTCCCCTTCATGACCATTAGGCTGGTTCCCCATGGTGTGAAGTTTCCGTTTTTGAGGATTCACGGCTAGTTCATGTAAAACCCATCCTGTCAATTCATCTCTTTACCAGCTCGAGGCCTTCTGGTGTTGAATACCTTACCTTTTCAATTAAAATCAAAACTAGCACATACAAAACCTCCTCGACATCTTTATTAATTTCACAGACATCTGTGTCATGAACTACCTATTGAAAATTACACTTCTCAAAGCTACAGGGGCCTAAAAGTGAATATTAAAAGAAAATTAAATCTCCATTGGCTCCTAAGAAGTTTCATTAAGTCTAAGGAGTGATAAAATGGTCAGTTTTCATCAAGAAGTATCACAAAAAAATTTCAAGATAAGCATATTTTATAATTGTTATGACTTAGCTTTTAAATTTTGGACCAATATGGTGTCAAAACTGTTTCTGGAATACCAGAAAAATGCTTATATAATCAATTTAACTTCAAGAATTATATAGATATTTTTCCAACTTGAGAGAAAATGGTGTGAACCAATACATATTTGTCGACACAGTATTAATTACTGGTAATTCCAGTAAAATAATTTGAATAAATGTTCCTTTGGACTATGTCGTATGATTAATTAAAATAATAGTCTTGGCAATGTATGAAGGAGAGAAAATAAAATAAAATACGGAGAGATCAATTTTTGAAGAGTTGCCACAAAGTGCTGTTGAACTTTTATTAAATTTGAATTATGCTTCTACCGTGTTCTCAAACAATGGCTAACAAAAAGAATAATGGAATGTGTTGAAGAAGAACAAGCAGGTTTTAGGAAGGGGTTTTCAACAGTGGACCACATTCAGACTGTAAACCAAATCATCAAGAAAGCAAATGAATATAACTTCTCTCTATATCTTTGTTTCCTTGACTTTAGGAAGGCTTTTGACGGTATTATACATTTAGAAATATTTAAAACACTGAGATTAATAGGAATAGAGGACAAATATATTAAAATAATAACAGAGCTTTATAAGGAGATGACAGCATATGTTATTACTGAAAAGAAAGGACAAAGCTTTGATGTTGAAAGGGGTGTGTGACAGGGTGATCCACTATCCCCAATTTTGTTTGTTCTTGTGTTGGAGATGGTGTTCTGGTGTCTTGTATGGGAAGAAGTCGGGATCAAAATTAATGGAAAATGGTTGAGCAGCCTACGTTTAGCAGATGATATTGTTCTTTTTGCAAAAGGCATGAAACAACTGAAAGAAATAATGATGCAGCTTCTGGCATTGTGTGAAGAGGTTGCTCTTTATCCAAACTACCAGAAAATAAAACTTATAACAAATGGCTTAAAAGAGGAGTTTGAAATTAACAACCATAAGTTGGCATATGTTGAAGAATATATTTATCTGGGTCAGTTAATATCATTCACAGATAGAGGAGCAAAGGAGGTCCAGAGGAGATTGTCACTCGGATGGAAAAAGTTTTGGTCCCTCAGGCATATAATGAAGGGAAAAACAAGTATTGACCTTAAAAGGCAGGTCTTCGATAGTTGCATTAGCCCAGTGGTTGCTTGTGGATGCCAAGCGTGGTCACTGACTATAGCTCAGGAAAGGAAATTAAAGGTGTGGAAAAATAATATTGAAAGGATTGTGAATGTGATGAAAAAAGATCAAATAAGAAATGCTTGGATCCAGAAAGAAACAGGGCTCACTGACACACTGAAGATGACAAGATTGAGCAAATGGAAATGGGCAGGACATCTCCTTCGATGGGAAGATGACAGATGGTCAAAAATTGCCACAGAATGGACTCCATACAACCTTCAAAGAAGAAGAGGATGTCAAAAGAAAAGATGGAGCGGTATGTTCAAGAGGATGGCAGGACCCCTCTGGTGGAGAGCTACTAGGAACAGGGATGTCTGGAAGAATAAATGGAAAGGAAATATTTTGTATTGTAATATGGAAATATTTTGTATTGATTTTAATTTATTGCATAAATAAAAGGCTATTTCATTTCATTTCATGCTTCCACCTATTGAAATTGAAATTTAGATTGGGAGTTATATTAAAATAATCTGTTTTTTTTTTTTTTTAAGTTTCTCAAATGATAAATAAAGTGAAAAACATATTCAGTTTAATAAAAGAAATCAGGAAAAGCCAAATAAATAATATTTTCATTATACAAAATCAATATTGAGGGAAGGGGGTTCCAATATATTTATCATTTATAATGGAAACTGTATCCTCAGTTTCAGTATGTGAGCCTTAAGCTTTTCAAAGTAATGTTGAAACAAACGAAGATGGTGCTTTCTTAGCATCAGATGATCAGACCTAATTGAAGTTTGAGGCATTGTGGAAGGAAGAGGAAATAGCTGAAGTTGAGTTGGGAATTTATCAGCGAAAAAGGATTTTGGTGGTCAGGAGAGAAAGTGCAGTAGGTACGGGATGTGAAATCAGTAACTCAGTTTTGAGGGGAATCAATTACTGTATCAGAAAACTGGATGGATTGGAAAGATGCAATAAATAAAGTTGTGAAGGGAATAAATCAGGGCTCTCAGGTATATTTTATGAGGGGTTTCAGAGATGAGATTTGTTGTAAAATCACCCACAATTATAAGATTATAGTACAGAGGAACATACAAAAGTAAAATGGGGGATCAATGCTGGCTAGGAGATGAATTGACAGCATAAATGGAGAGTCCCACAGGCATTTGCTCTAAACCTTAGCAGGATGGAAACTTCACTCCATAAATTATTCGCTGTGGGCTCTAACGAAAGGACATAAGGTTCGGAATGGATATTTAAGAGAAGGCGGAGTGGAATAATTGCAGCTAAATATTTCTAAAAATGGACTAAGCAATCCACTAATGTGTATTAGACTCAGTGCCTGCTGAAGGTGATGACATTAACACCCAGATTAGTCAAGTTCGTGCTGAGCTGAATAACACCATCGAGGGACGCTGCGTGTAAGGAGTTAGGCGTAAGACGCTTACGTAATAATTCACATTTTAAAATTTTATCTGCGAATTTCTCCAACGTAACAGTTTTTTTCGGACTCCCTAACTTTCCAGAAAAAGCATTCCCTTTTACCTGTCTAGACAACCTGTACATACCTGAAATTCTTTGCACGCCGATTTTTGTAAATAAAAATTTGTTTATCTTTATAGTTTATAGAACAATTATTTTCAAATTTGGGATTAAGAAAAATAAAAATGTTTTATCAAAGTATTAAGTTTAAACGCATTCGGAATTTAAAGAATGAAATGACAGACATTCTTTCAAACAGAATTCTCAAATTACTTTTCTAAGTAAAAGGTATATAAGAAGACAAAAATACTTATTATAAAAAACATATTTTAAGTGAATATACGGTTAAAAGTTCTGACCCATTTCGCTAAATTTGTCACGGCATTGTAGAGACATAATTGGCTGCTATAACTACTTAAAGCCGCGCGAATCACTATTGGCCGACATGATACAACCTACCAGCTACGAACTACGATCATCAAACATGGTTAGAGGAGATGGTTGGTGGGGGCGGTCAATAAAGATACACTAATAAGTATAACCTATTTATTTGTGCCGAGATAACAACCTTAATGCAAAGAAAAAGAAAATAACAAAAATTTGGAAATATTCATAACAATCAAATAAGTAGATAGTAGTTTTATGATTATGGTTCCATGATTTTTGTAAGATAGTAGTTGATACAAATAGACCATAAAATATGATATTGCAGTGGTAAGAATGACTGGAGTGGAGTTGCCTTCAAGAGCTAGTGGGAACAATCTCGGTTGGTAGAGAGAGGGCGTAAAAGTATAAAAATATGTTAAACCAAGCGGATATAGTTACGGCCATACATAACAAAATATGAAAGACCATTTAAATAAAATTTATAAGGTAGACAAAAATTAAACCGAACGTTTATAGAGAAAATGACAAGTAAGAAGTAAATAACTACGAAAATGAAACTTCTTCCATGCCTTCATTTTTTCAATTTCAATCTTTTAAGAGAGAAGCATGTTATTTTCATTTTCCAACTAAAAGGCAGTTTATGTAACGAGTCTCTACATCCCAATTTGGCATTTTTTTCTTGAAGTCCTTGGGAGCTTTTTTCTCAATTAATTCATTTCACCTATATCAAATAAAATACTTTTAAAAGGTTCTGTTACTTCCTTTAGATATCTGATATTGGTTGTTGAGTTGGATTTTTTGCTATAATAAATCGTAATATATGTGAAAATACTGAAAAAGTGAGAATGTTTCAGGTATGTTTGGACCACAAGAAGGTGGCCTTTATTGAAAGGAGCATCTCAATCAGGCCAAAAATACAATTTGGTAGGAACTTTTGTCTGCTTTAATTTCATATGTAATTTTGAGTGTTGTTTAATAGTTACAAATAATAACGCAGCATACTTAAATCATGTTATTTTATATTAAAATGTATGGCATTCATAAATATTAACATCTCTTCATATTAAGATTTCTGAATGACATCTTTGATATTTTGTTAATTCCGAAAAAAAATGGAATCACTTTTAAATTGGATTTAGTAGACATGCTGTGCTTTTGCCAAAATTTTTGAAGGGACAATTCATCCCTCCTCTTCATTAGAAATCGATAAACTGCGCAGTAGTATAGTCTTTTCTTGTTCAAAGATTTTTATCGTAGATTTTATCCATTCAGTATTCAGTAGTATGGGAGTCCCATCATAGTGAGATACAAGATATTACAAATATATGTATATAGTACAAATATGTATACTTATATCAAATATAATCAGAAATCTATGGAGAGTCTTTGTGAAGGAATAAAACTACTTTATTTTTAAAACAAGCCTGGTTTTGGCTTGTACATGAAAATAACCTCTACAGATTCCTTGGATAGAACAAAAAATTTAGGGGTGAGGCAACATTGAAAACAGGATTTGAGGCTATGGTGGGAACAAACAACAATCAAAAAGTCTTTCGGCAGTCGTTCCTCACTTTTGGTAAACTGATACTATTAGAACTTAAGAAAGGTTCATGAGTTAGATAATGACATCATTTATTGTGTTGGTTAAAGTAACATTTGGCTTATTTTGGTGATAGATATCCAATATTGGATTCCTTGTTTCATGAGTAGCTGTGAGATAGTAAGAACAACGTGACCGATCACCGCTCACACAGGCTACCTCGTGACAAGGTCGTCACCAAGCTAAGCATGCCACAGTTATTGTGATGCTACAAAATGAATTCAGATGGTTAGAAAAAGCGTATACTGAGGAATACAGATGCCTTCATGATAGAACTAAAAAAATAAACCAATAGGCAATATCATGTTTTGAAAATAGATGTAGATAATTATGTAATAAACAATGAAAAATTTAATAGAAAATAAATAGTTTTATCGATAAAATATTTATGGGAGTATGATACATTGGGACTCGATTATATAAGAAGAGCCCCGATTAAATAAGAAAACTCAAGTGATCTTGAGAGATGCATGAGGATCACTTTCGTTATGCTTATACTTAAAAAACACCATATATTTATAGGTACTGAGGTTATAAATTCTAGTTTATGAAATAATTTTAATTTATTTCATAAAAAAGTACTGATTCAAAATAAGAGTTTTGACAAAATGTAGAATAAAGCATTGATCAACTGAGACGGATGTATGTTGCTTATGATCAGCTTTTCTTAAATAAATGGAATAAAAGACTCTGTATCTTGTTTTAATTTCATTTAATAGTTACGTTTGTAATAAAAACCGTTTCTCTAAAATATATGAATATGTCTTTTAGCAAATACGAATTATCTCGGAAGATCTTTGATTGACCGTGTGTAGTAAATAAAAGAAAGATGGGCCGGGTGTAGTCAAACTACTCAAATAATAATAAAACTGTTTACTACAAGCAAACGTTTTACTCCACTTTGGTGACTGAAGAAGCCCTGCAAAATGGAGCGAGACGTTGGCTCACAATAAGTAGTTTTATTATTATTTGAGTTCTATTTACCTCGTTCTTTTACACCCGAGCCATCTTCCTTTTATGAATTTTCTGTATTTCTTTTTCCATTGCGCATGACAGTTAACTAACAAGAACAGACGAGAAATCCATATCGGCGGTTGTCCAGGCAACCCTTCCTCGAACTCATCCCAGAGGAAGTCCATGTTTTCCTATATCAATAACTAAACTATTACCGTAGTTAGATGTATTAAGCTCTTTTCGAATTAGTAATTTATAGTAAAAAGCAGAGATCCTTATTGAAGTGAGAATTCAATAATTTATATAGGATAATTAAATCAAATTATGTTGATTTCAGACAATAGTAAATAAAATTCGTTTGTGTAAACATGGATTTTCCCAGTTGCTGGTTTCATGTGGTTACGTAGGTCATGTAGAAGAATACACAAGAAATAAATAATATACTATGGAGATAAATCGGTCTGATACAAATGCTTTTATTTAAACATTAATTTAATTTAATGTATTTACTATGTTTTCTTAATTCTAATTTGGAAATTGCCAGTGCTTACCTATTGGTAATTTTCAAAGTGAGTGTTAAACTGTTTAAATTCTTGATCTATAGGCCGTTCATTTTAATTTCAAGCCCGAAAACAGTTTCTCATAAAAGTACATACAAATTCTCGAATTTCATAAATTCTGAGCAGCAAAATATTTCATTTTCGGATAGTTCCCACCTAAGTGAAATGTGAATGGTGATAGCCATATCCCAACAACCTGGAGGACATGTAAATAAGAATGTTTTGGAAATTCCTACTTCTCGATATGTTTTTTTTTTTTTAATTTTCAGCCTCTGTAGATCTAAAAAAAACTTTTTTTTTTAAATGACGTTCAGCCCGCAGAGAACCAGGTCAGGAGCTCTTCATTAATCACTTCTGGAGTGTTTTTTTCCTGGATTTGGGCTGTAGAGTATCTAAAAAATACTCTTAGTAACAAATCCAAAATCTCCACTAAAATACCTGTCATAAGCAGAGACGCGTTCAGTATTTGTGTTTTACTACAAGTCCAGTCATTCATCTAAGTTTCAAAAAGGACGTTTTCCAGAAAAAAAAATAACAGATAACAGGTTTTTTATATTTTTTGGTGTCTGAATCTGGATTTTTAGTTATGATACATCGCCAGCCGCTGGTTTCACAAGGAAAAATAGTCTGAATATTGGCAATTTTTTCAGTAGTTTATCAACAATTATCCTCCTCCATGAAACTGGCTTGAAAAAATAATAATTATCTATAAATAATCTTAATATTAAAAGAACCCATCTGACACATCGTTACATTTTCTATGACATATCTTCACTCCGCAAGGATAAATTTCTTTATCTATTCCCTATTATAAAAATCACAATAATTGTAGGGCAAATAACTTTATGCTATATCCTCAAGCTTGTTGAAAAATCAAAGCAGAATGGTCAAATCGTATCAGGTATAACTGAATAAAAATTGTTTGTACTAACTTCTTACTAACTTAGTAACTTTTTTGTGATAAATAATACAATCTGTCACACTGAAGGGCAATATATACCATATTAGGGCCATAATAATCCATTCGTACCACATACACATAATTGTTTATAACATATAGCTGATTTTTCAGGTATTGCCTGTATTGTTTGTCTAAAACGGCCGTGTCGTTAGCATATGGGCCGTGAGATTTTACTGTGATGTGAGCAGTTCAGAGGTGTTAGTTGAGCCAGTTCAAAGCTCTAAGGAGCTCTAGATTTTGCTGAGAAATGTGAGGGATGTGATGGCTTCTACCGAATCCTGAAGTACCTTTCTCCGAAATAAGACTGGGATCAGTTAATATGTACTGGAAAGAACTGTTTTCAGTTCTTGAAGGAGTCCTGCATGATGCCAATCGCTTGCTGAAATTTAGCAAATGCATTCTTACATAAAGTTTATTTTCGAAGGCGGAAGCTATGAAATCTTACTCTATGAAGCTAGTGGGTCGTAAAATGATAATAGCTGAGGCCTGATGAGTGATTTATTAGGTTAAGTTGTCTCTGTAAAAACTAATATCATGATATACAGTCATTTTCGAAAAAGACATGAGGATTACAGAGGTGCGAGTTGGATTTGAAGATAAAGGACATACATAGTCCTCAAAACGTTCTACGTTTTGTTCATCCCTGGTGGCAGTTTTAGACCCTTCAGTAATTGGGAAATGGCCTTTTTTCTGGTCGACCTCCACAAAGTTCTGTCTTCAATATTTGTAGAAGAAATATAATTATCAAATCGTTTGCCTTTAAACGAACGTGACTCTGTTTTTAATGAATTAAAGTAATTGCATTCCTTTTTATCTGCATAGAGTTGTGTTCTGTGCCAAAGTTTTAAATAAATTTCATTACTTAGGTCAAGTATTGAAAGCGACGTAGCACAGCAGAGTGGTTGAAGATGAATGAACCCGGTTCAAATCCTGCCAACCCCACTGAATTTTCTTTTGACAGAAAATCGATGTTCTATGTTGGGGGTGGAGCCAAAGCGGAGATCGTTGACCGACCCTACCTGTATTCTCTTTTAGTACAAGAGCCAAGAAGAAAAAATAGCAGTTATCTCACCCCAATTTTTGATTATTTTAATGAAAACTATGTATAATTATTAGTCAAAATTGATGAGTCTGCCAAGTATAGGTAGGGGGAATAAAAAATGGCGGCTGTTTCAAAACCTTAAAGAAACATTAATTTTTCATTCGGAGCTCTATATCGTAAAAACTACGAACAATACTAGAAAATATAAGAGAACATTATTTAAAGAAGAGTAAATTTTCTGAAATATTAGCCCTAAAAGAGCTATTTACCTCCAATAGCTCTCGAGATATAGCTTTTTAAAAAGCAAAATTTCTTAAAAATCTACTGAAAGATTAGTAGTTAATTTATTTTGAGAAATCTATATCTCATGAACTATGTGACGTACAGATGTCTATTAATTAGCACTCAAATTGAAGCTAGTTTAATGGACTATAAAGAATATTATGACTTATTCTTTATTATTATAGTTGTTTGAGAGTGGTTTAGTTTCTTTTTAAACAATTTTGATCTCTTTTCTCTCAACTTTATTCATTTTAACATCCGACGTTTCGACCTCTCAGGTCATTCTCAAGGATTCCTTATTCTGTCTGTATTCCTTTTTTATTCCTTAAAATTCATTAATGCCGGCTAATTGCCTTTGTCTCAATAATTTCTTCTATTAAATTATTTTCTAAATTTAAAACATTTTAATAACCACTTTCATGTTCATTAATAAACCCCAAACAGGTAGGTACCAAACAGGTAGGTTCTGTTTGGGGTTTATTAATGAACATGAAAGTGGTTATTAAAATGTTTTAAATTTAGAAAATAATTTAATAGAAGAAATTATTGGGACAAAGGCAATTAGCCGGCATTAATGAATTTTAAGGAA
>NW_027105652.1:463002-464029 GCF_000696795.3 Halyomorpha halys | reverse complement strand
TTTACTATTTACTACCTTTAATTTTTCTTATTATATCTTACTTTTTTACATTTTATACCCCTGTTATTTTACACTTATGTTTTTGTTTTCCTTTTTTAACTATGTGTTTTTATCTTTTTTAGCCCTGAAGAAGCCCTGCAACGTGGGGCGAAACGGCTCATTAAAATAGTATATTTCTATTATTTGAGTTGTTTTTTTTGACCGCACCCGGACTATATTCCTTTCATTATTATTATTATTGGCGTGGCCATGCTGCTGCCGTCACCAGCTCCCCTGACCCCTCCCCCGGTATTCCAAATACACTAAGAAAAGGAAGAAACTCAAGTTTTGTGTTTTTTAAGCGCCATATATTTTGTAGACCAGGAATCGTTAACTAAAAAACTGTTGCAGTCATGGAATTGAAAATTTCAGCATAGTATATTCGGCATGATTTTCTTCAATTACAAGTAGAGTTTGCAGCAGTTAAATTATTTGAAAAGGGTTAAAGCGGCTAAATAACACAAAGTTTTTTATCGTAAAATCAAAAGAGTTGGAGCCCGCTTCAAATGGTTTTAGTACAAACAAATCCTACTTGCTTTCGAAATCCTTTTTTTCGAGTTTACTGTGCTGCAATTTAGAATCACCTACCTTAAACAGCTTTTTTATTTAACAACAAAACATAAAAATTGAATTTTTTTATTTTCTGTGTGGAATAGGCCAGTAGTCTTTTGTAACCTGCTCTTACCACTTAAAATATTGCACATTTAGTACAAAAAAATATACTTGCACTGAACTTTTTATTAAATCAGAAGCCAAATCCAGGCCAATCCCCCAAAAAATCTTGACTCCGTTTATTGGAAATTAAATCCTATCAAATAATGAAATTTCTCTAGTACTGAGTCGTTTAGTCCAACAGAGTGCTATTATAAACATTAACAAGTTGAGTAGATTTATTTAAAGGTGGATCCACATGTTGGCCGCTCGCCACGGATCGGAGGCTCGTACAAATGCTCCGCAAACAAAGAACGGACCATCCACATGTCAGTGT
>NW_027105652.1:459609-462952 GCF_000696795.3 Halyomorpha halys | reverse complement strand
ATATTAGTTTTCATGATATTTGCTAAAATAAATTGATTTATAGTTGTTCGGACAATAAGTTTGATTTATGAAAAACTTCATTTCAGAAACCATTGGACGTGCAGATGCCTGCCAGCGCTCAAATTAAAGCTAGTTAAATTTACTACAAAATAGTCTAGTATGTTTATCAATGTAGGAGTAATAGTTTTTATGATATTTGACAAAATAAACTCATAAAATGTTAATTTCTAGTTGTTCGTATAAAATGTTGGATTTTTGAAAAAATATATCTTTAGATCCATAAGACGCACATATGTCTGCCAACACTCAAAATAAAGGAAATTTAACTTTCTATAAAGTTATTTATGACACTTATCTTCGTAGGTGTAGTAGTTTTTATGATATTCACATATGAATATAAATTTAGCATATGAAAATTTGCTGGAACAACTATAAATCAATTTATTTTTGCAAATTTCATGTAAACTATTACTCCTACGAAGATAAACATCTTAATCTACTTTATAGCTCATTGCACTAGCTTTAATTTGAGTGCTAATAGACATCTGTACGTCAATTGGTTTTTGAGATATAAGTTTTTCAAAATAAATTCACTAACTACTGATCTTTCAGTACGTCCCATACAACATTTTTATGGAATGTTGCTTTTTAAAAAGCTATATCTCGAAAACTATTTAACGTAAATAACTCTATTAGGGCTCATATTTTAGCAAATTTACTCTTCTTTAAATGACGTTCTCATAGGTTTTCTTGTGTTGTTCCTACGTTTTAAGATATAGAGCTCCGATTGAAAATTTTTTTTTTTATCCCTTTGAAAGAGTCGCCATTTTTTATTCCCCCTACCTATACTTAGCAGACTCATCAATTTTGACTATTAATTATACATAGCTTTCATTAAAGTAATCAGAAATTGGGGTGAGATAACTGCCTTTTTTCTCCTCTTGGGCTCTTGTACTATTTGCACAAAATTGAACAGGTGTCGTTTGTCCGCGATAAACAATGTGATCCAGAAGATTTAATTTTAGGGAAGTCTTTTTTTATAATTTGATCATCGATCACTTTTCCCTTCTATATCTTTCCATATTGGAACATTAATAGTTGGTCGTATGTTGTATATTTTAGAAAGATACCCGGACTATCTACCGGATCGACCGGTCGACTGCGATCGACTTATTGGCCACCCCTCATGGACGGGCAAGCTATGAAGTCTCAGCGGGTACAATTCTGGGTTAATCTAAGTTCACGAATATCAGATATTTGATATTGGTATTTTCCAGAGGTGAAACGTAATTACTAATTACTTAAAACTGTTACTTAAAGATAGTTATTATTATAAAGAGCTTTACCAACCGCATGTGTTGAATAGATTTTATTGCGAACACTATATTGTTTATAAAAATTAGGATGATATAGCTTATATTTTGAATGAATTAAAGAGAAGAATGTGAGAGGTCTCGCAACGTTAAACTGGTATCTCCTTAAATAGATCTCCTCAACACTATCCTTTTCCAAACATTTATTTTGGGTAGGTTAATACATATAGGTCAAGATTAGTCTTTTGAATATGAAATCTACGGTACGAGCTGATTTGAAAATAGGCGCATATAGAAAGAGGTTTTTCAAATGCATAAGCGAAAGTAGCGAGTGAGAGATCTGATAAAAAATCTAAATTCCATAAAATCTAATGTGACCAATTATGTACTAACCCGTGCAATCCCTGAAAATTTCATCAAAATCAGATATACTGCTTGATTGGTTATACTATAGCTACATGCTGACAGATACGGAACCAAATTTATTCCTTGATGTCTATATTTTTTTTCCCTAAAATAATACAAAGCATGCACCCCTTTAGTAAAGAGGAAAAAAAAATATAATAACAATACAAACCACAGTAATAATTTAAAAAAATATTAGTAAAATAATTCAGAAGATAGGGAAGAATAAAATTCCGAAACGTGAACAATCTAAAGAAACAGAATAATAAAGATGGTTATGAAAGTAAAAAATAAACATTTGAAATAATTATCAATATTAGCTATCGTTAACACTGCGATGATGGCAAAGAAGTTGTTTTCGATGTGGAAGGTTGTGGGAAATTTAAAAAAAAAATATGAAATATTCTAAATTCGCAAATCTACTATCCGTGAAAATTGCAGTAAAACATTTGACATAATTCTGCTTATGATTTAAAAATATTAACAATATCGTTGAAGTTAAGAAATTGTTTCTTTATCGATACAGTATTGATTTTGAATAGGAAAGAAAATATTTGTTATCGTGTCAACATTCGTAGCAGATCCAAAAGAGATAGGAAAATGAGAATATTTCAGTTAGGAAAACTAAACCGTTACATGCAGTTAGGGGTACATGGTTGAAAGTTTTGGAAAAGTTAAGATTTTGCTGTTTCTCCCCTTCCTCAAAGAAATGGTTTTAACCATCCTCATGTACAACAGGCGGAGTTTTCTGGACTGAGGTTCGACATTTTCGTTCGAGCTCTCTGTAAGGTCAACAAGTTTAATCATCTTTTTAGTTTTGAATTTGACCTTGTGGAATTACTACTTAGCAATACTACATGTTTAGGTACCGCACTCAGTAATTCATGAGCAGTTCTATTGTTAACGGCGGGGGGCACCGTTAACTGAAATCGATAGCAGGTTAAGGTCTACCAGGCCGCACTCCATCGGTTAGAAACAGTAGAATCATGTCACAGATCCAGCCTGCGGTATCCAATATGCGGTTGAAATTGGTTACCTACCGTTTTTATTTAATTTTTATTTATTTTTCTATATTCAATAGCCCTTTAAGAAGTTTTCCTTTATATGACAAAAAAACTATAGTTTGAAATAACAACGTTATGTTGTTATACTTATTATTTTACACACTGATACTATACGTTGGCCTGAAGTCTCAGGATTTGTATAATGGGTCCATTTTTCCATAAACATTACCTGGATAAAATCTTATACTCAATTTATTGCTTGAAAAGCTATGGATAGTGCATCGGTGCTTGCATAGTGAGGATCGTTAAATGAATAATAGCAAGCAGTCGATATTGATAACACCGATATCTTCTGCCTAATTATACTTCTAGGGACAATACTTTTTTTTTTATTCTAGTAAAAAAAACTTTTTCTTCTAAGTGAGGAAATGTTATTGCATATTTCTGTAAACATATCAGTGGATTGTAAATGACCTCTTTTAAAATAACGAAACTTGGTATAGTAGTCGAGTGCCTTCCACACCGAAACGAAACTTGGTATAGTAGTCAGGTGCCTTCCACACCGAAACGAAAATTGGTATAGTAGTCGAGTGCCTTCCACACCGAAACGAAACTTGGTAT
>NW_027105652.1:451303-454701 GCF_000696795.3 Halyomorpha halys | reverse complement strand
TCGACGGCTCGGCAACGAGCCTAGGCCAACCAAGCCAAGCCACCCATCCACATGCTCGCGTATGTCTGAGTTCGCCATGGCTCGGCCAACATGTAGAGGCCCCTTAAAACGTTTCGCTTTTGTTCCTCCTGTAAGGCCAAATCTTGTTTCACAAAGGAGATTTTATCCACTTTTTGATGGTACAGTAGGAACTTAATTACCTAGAATTGTTTTTGAGTGATCGCTTCCTGTTTAGAAAAACTTGAAAAACACAAAAGATCAATTTTCATAAAAGCTCGAGAAACTATTGCTTTCTTTCTTTCCCAACTTATTTTTTATTTTTTCTGGTCCATTGCCTATTTTACCATGATACTGAAAGTAGTCTATTTTCCATGACTATCAATTCAATTCAATAATTTGATACGGATTAGATACAACTCGCCGTCAAGCTGGGTAAGGGTTTGGATTACGAAGTTATTTTCTTCCCCACAAACAATAGTACATCTACTCACATTAATGACTTTGAATACGTAAAATTCAGCTGATCTTTAAAAATACACAACAATTCTTCACGCAAAATAATGGTCTATTTTCTAAAATTTGGACCTAAATCAGTTTATGATTGCCCTGGAAATTGCAACCTCAGATTTCATAGAAAAACTCTATAGATCCCTTTACCTCAAAGTGGTATATTTGATATATGAATAGTTATAGTTTATTGAACCCAAACCGGAAGTAATAAATGAAAAATGGTTCATCCGTTCCATGACTAGTGAAGGAAATTCTTTAACATTGTTAGAAAATGAATACCATTAAAAATGCGTATTTTTTAAGTTATTAGAGAAGAATTGAAAGGAGTTAAATAATTTCGATGTGTTTCTGCTTTACCCAAGTTTGCATAGGGTTTCGAGGTCGAAAACCCCATATTCCTCTACATTTTTTTTTTATTTTATTTTTTTTTTTCGTACCCTCCTAAAGATTGAAATTTGTAATTGGCACGTGCATATGGTGAGGTGTGCCAGGTAATCCAAGGTATCCTGATAGCTAGCTGTCTATCAGGATACCTTGGATTGCCTTTTGGTATTATAAGGTAGGTGAGGTTTCCAATTAAGGTTGTAGACTTGGTTGGCTTACGCCAATGGATTATTGGAACGGGGAGGGGCCGTTCCGCTGGTTGTTCCTCTACAATACTTCCAGGTAGAAATATATACTTCTGGATAAGTAGAAAAAAATTCTAGGGTAGGAGGGGGGACAGGAAAGGTCCCTTAACCAGGTACCTGAAATGTCTCGTCCACATGCTATGGACTGTAAAAAGTATTTTTACTTAAAATATCTTTAAGTGTAAAAGTATTTTTAAATATTAAAATACTTATTTTTACTTAAGTATTTTCCTCTTAATGTGTATCAAGAGCAAAATGGTAAATGTGACAGGATCATCTATTAGAGTATCGTATGTTTTGAAAGGAGACCCAATGTAGAAAGAGCTCGAAATGTCTAAACTGGAGAATTATTTTAGAGAAAATTCGCTCTAAAATGATCAGCACTACTGTTTGACCTACCATTGATAATTTTTATGGTTGGTTTCCCCATGTTGTCCAAGAGTATGCCCACAACCATGCATTTGGATAATTTGAAAAAATAATTAAATTTTTGAATAATATAAAATTCAAAAAATATATTATTTTTTGTCTTTATTATTATATTTATTGTTTATTATTATAAACTGATTATATAAGTACCGCAGGATATGACAATCATGGAGGATTCATCAAAGGTCGATCCTCAATTTGAGATTGTTCAGTTCAGATACCGAGACCAACAAAAACCTGTATAAAAAGGGTTTTCCCAGTATACACTGGCAGGGCTGACTTTGAAATCCCAAATAAAACAATCTGGTATGGTGCGCGCATCGCAAAACATTCACTTACCATCCTATTTTGAATTAGGAAATAAGAGGAGTTGGCTCGTTTCAGAACAGATAATTTATACTAGGGATATTATGATATGTTAAATGTAAAATGTTTTACCATGCTAAATGTTATAAGTATAGGATTGTGAGCAGCCCTATTTATAGTCATGTTAAATGCATGAGAGCTCTTAGCGGATTTTCATGATATTGTTTACTTCTAAGTTTTGATTATAGCAATTCATTACAACATGCCTAAAGTGGAAGTTGTATGAAAATATGGCCCCTCTGTGCCTTGATGATCTTCTAAATTGTGAGGAAGAAAATCAAGATGAGCTAACTGACAGCTGTCATTACATTATTATTATTTCCATTCATTGCTTTATTAGTTACAAAAATATCCAAAACAATACTGACACAATTAAAACAAGTAATATGTATAATACTACATTGCTTGTTACTACAAGAAAAAAAATGATCACGAACTCCGCTGGTCTCTTACGTGACGTCATTCTGTTATATGTTATGTCGTTTTGACATGGTAAGAGAAGGAAATATTTCTCCACTTAACATGAGTTTTTCTATTTAACACGCTTTAACATGTTAGTCTAAAGATCATGAATACCCCTATTATGCACTGTGACAATGTTTCCTCGTACTAAGCGATGAGCCTTTCAGCCGGAATCTTTTTCCATCCCCCTATACAGATCATTACCTTACATACCCTTTCTTACAGACAACATTCAAAAACAATTACGTTCCTCCATCCCAAACCTCCCTCTAGCCCTCAAAGCCCATAACAAACTGTCTTTTATTTATCACATACACCTCATAATGAGCCTTTCAGTTAACACATTAACAAATTCCAATTTTGCTACAGGAATAATATTCCTCGTTCACAAATTGGTGTTTTGCTAAAGCCTTTTAGTCAATGCTGAATCAATATTGAAAATACTATTAATAATATCATGGATTATTTATCCTGTTAACTAAAAGGTATAAACACAAGTTAGGTGAAATAAAAAACTATACTGACAAGACAACAATTTACAAAGTGAACGAAAAAACTGGGAATGCGCTCTCTCGGTCAAATTTTTTTTTACGTTTTATGCGTTTTTCAAGAGTAATAAAAAAGTGTAATGGTTAATTATTACAAATAAAAAAAAAGAAAGGTATTTTTAATATTCGTTATTTAAGCCTATTATACTCAGGGGACATCAAAACTTGTATTTCCGGCGAAAACTCGGATTCTGAATTTTGCAAAATATCTATATTATATATTCCATATGTAGGTAAGTGAAAGTAATAATGGTAGCAGAAGTACAATACGAAAGGACAAAGTGACAAAGGAAAATGTGGATATTGAGGAGTGGCAGCAGATGTAGGCCCCAGCCTCTCACACCCGCCCGGGAACAGCTGCACTACAAGAGCCAACTGGAGAGGAGGCTCAGATTCAGTAACGAAATGTTCACCCATTGCTGTACATGGCCTTGTAAAGATAGTTCGATAATAG
>NW_027105652.1:450715-451253 GCF_000696795.3 Halyomorpha halys | reverse complement strand
GGTATAGTAGTCGAGTGCCTTCCACACCGAAACGAAACTTGGTATTGTAGTCGAGTGCCTTCCTCACCGTAACGAAACTAAACTTTTCTGAAAACTCATTGATTTACTTTCTTTACTTTACAGGTAACGATGCAAGAACTTTCTGTATGGTGACATTCACAATTAGATGGGACTGAATATACTTGTCATAGCCTCAAAGGCAGACACCCGACTTCTTCGCCAGTTTTATTAGTGTTTATAGACATCACCAACAATCCACTAATATGTTTAAGGATATATGCGACAACATCCTAAGATAGGGTTATTTCCGTAGCCATTTTAAAATATTTTTTTTATAGTATTTTTCATCGTTATCATATAACTTCGTAAAATATGGTCGAGGTTTATTTCGGAATTGGAGTCTTACAAATGCTCGGAAATATTTAAAGGAGTGACAGGGCTCAAAAGCAACAAAGGAGTTTCATGGACTGTGTTCCAAAATATCATTATTATTATTGGAAGATTATTGATTGACCGTGTGTAAAGATGAAAGGAATAT
>NW_027105652.1:444189-445165 GCF_000696795.3 Halyomorpha halys | reverse complement strand
TGACAAAGGAAAATGTGGATATTGAGGAGTGGCAGCAGATGTAGGCCCCAGCCTCTCACACCCGCCCGGGAACAGCTGCACTACAAGAGCCAACTGGAGAGGAGGCTCAGATTCAGTAACGAAATGTTCACCCATTGCTGTACATGGCCTTGTAAAGATAGTTCGATAATAGTTATTCCTTCATTGGGAGTTGTTAAAATGTTTAGTAATCCTCTAAAATACTAAATCAATAGACAAGTTAGGGTATTATCGAATAGAAAACAGCATCTAGTCCATAGGGTGGTTATGTTGACAAATAAGATTAGCCTAGAAAAATATAATTTTTAAAAATTTGCCCAATACCAAGACTACACAGCTTCATCCATACAGATCCATTTATAGTTTTTTTATTATCTATAGAATATCACTCTATTCTAACCGTGATGGGAGGCCAAGTTTTCATTGAGTTTTGGAGGACTATGTTCGATTCACACCTTTCAAAAGAAAATGCAAGACAACAGAGATATCAATTCACACTATCTAATACTTCCGACTTGTGAAACATCTTTGTTGTACTACCTATAGGTTCTCTGTTGTTGAACATAAGGTGTAATAAATCTCATGTTGATGTAATTTTAACATAGGATTTGATACACGTATGTTTGTAATAATATACAAAGGACTATTATACTTATATTCCTTTGTGACAATACCGAATACTCATAGATTGTTTGAAAAAAAAGGCTCTCCAATAGTCCAGGCAAAACTAACATTATTACGCCTGATAGCAATATTATATATATATTATACTCAGGGAACATCAAAACTTGTATTTCCGGCGAAAACTCGGATTCTGAATTTTCCAAAATATCTATATTTTATATATTTCATATAAAGTGAAAGTAATAATGGTAGCAGAAGTACAATACAAATTGTATTGTATACATTTATGTGTGTTACTGCATAAATTTAAGCCAACCAATATATATATATATAT